>NW_014577759.1:10008-21024 GCF_000485595.1 Priapulus caudatus | reverse complement strand
CCGCTTCCTCCTTCTCCACAGCTCCCCCTCCTCCTCCACCAGCTTCTCCCATCCTCCTCCACCACCTTCTCTCTTCTCCCCCTCCTCCTTCTCCACCAGCTTCTCCCCTCCTCCACAACCTTCTCCCTTCTCCCATCCTCCTCCACCAGCTCCCTTCTCCCCTTCCTCCTCCACCAGCTTCTCCCCCTCCTCCTTCTCCACCAGCTTCTCCCATCTTCCTTCTCCACCACCTTCTCTCTTCTCCCCTTCCTCCTTCTCCACCAGCTTCTCCCCCTCCACAACCTTCTCCCTTCTCCCCCTCCTCCTCCACCAGCTCCCTTCTCCCCCTCCTTATCCCATTCTCCCTTCTCCCCCTCCTCCTCCACCAGCTCCCTTCTCCCCTTCTCCCTTCTCCCCCTCCTCCTCCACCAGCTCCCTTCTCCCCCTCCTTCTCCTCTTCCTCCTTCTCCACCAGCTTCTCCCCTCCTTCTTCTCCACCAGCTTCTCCCCCTCCTCCACCACCTTCTCCCTTCTAAACTCCGCCGTGCGTATAGTCACTATACACCACTAGCTGGCACTGCACTGTGTACATACTACATAGTAACATCCGATTATGAATCATTGTTAGATTTTTGTACCTTGAATGAGAGATTTGATACAGCTATTGGCATAAAAATATTATCTATTACATTATATTATAATATAATATATATTACCATGGTTATCCATATTATTGCTATGTATCAAACAGACGCGGAGCGGGTTTGCTTCCTAAAATGGCGGACGTGGCGCTCCATTGCGTACTACACGTCATTGCACGTGATTTCGCATGAGTGCGTTTATCTTATTCACTCTACGATCTTTGGTGGTAACCTGAGTGTGCGAAGGGGGCGCTGCATGCAGTTTGGGCGGGGCTATCTCAGATATTTCGCACTCGTCAGATATTTGCCCGACATTCGGAGGTAGAAAAGTGTATTTGCGCCGAATTTTGTAGTACTAGTATTAGATTTCGTATTTATTTAGCATTTTATTTTATTGAAACGTTTCAAGTGCCTGTACCTTTACCTGGCTAATCGTTGAATTTTCTATGTCTGTTTATTCCCGGAGTAGCGCGCACAACACTCGCGAAGGCACCTGCACAGCCCATCACTTGTGCTCTATCACGTGACCAGCAACGATGGCGGCGCCCATCACGTAAATAAAGAGAATAGATTCGAACGTCTTATTTTCACGTTTATCAACGTAAAGCGTCGATTTTACGGACGGGATGCGTTTCGGTGCGAAGCCGTCATGTTCGTCCTGCGGTGCGGCTAACTCTCCCGTGTGGAAGAAGAACGAGAAGGGCGAGGTGACGTGTTTAACTTGCTTTAAAGGCGGCTGTGCCACGGACCTCGACGGCGGTACAAACACTACAAAACCCGCATCTGCTACCCTCCTTCACCAACAGTCACACGACAGCGAGTCGGCGGCGGGAGAGACCGACGGGAAGGGGAAGGAACAGCAGCAGCAGCAGACACAGCTTGCGACGAGGAAGAGCGCGCGATCCAGGCCAGCAAAGAAGGGCGGCGCCAGCACCAAGAGTAGCACGACGAAGGGGAAAAGCCGCCGCATCGTTCTCAAGAAGAACGTTAGTATATAACTAGACGGAGGGCACTCACGGAAAGTGCATACCTCCGCCAGCGACATCTGCTCGCTCGCTCGTAGCAGCCGCTTGTTGTTGCTGCTCGCTCACATGTACACGCTCGCTGGCTCGCTGCGCTGGCTGGCTCGCTGACTCGACGCGCTAATATCGATCACGCGAACACACCAACACACCAACACACGAGACCGATCACATAATTTCCTCCAACTCCGTTGGGCGGAGGTAATAACTAGCGGGAGAGATGCGTCACAGTGACGGCGGGACTCACAGCGACATCTCGCGCGTACGTAGATCGCACCGTCGCGACTCTCCAGGGTTCGGTGCTCAATCCCAGTTTGTAACCCCGGGCTTCATTTTCGCAAATGTGCTAAACTAATCCGAGGTGGTAAACTAGGATTGGGACGGGTTTGGTAGAGTTACATAGAATTAAGCGCGAGGACAGAAGGTGACGTGGGTACTTCGGCGCGATAGTCGGGCGCGCTCGCGGCTCTGTCCTACTGCGGGGCCCTCGTACATAAATCACCATCATCATCCTGATCCTTACCACAGCGTTAGCTTCTTGGGTCCAACAGCTGTGGTTTCCAGATGTTGTGCAATACTGCCTCACTGCATGCGTTTGATCTTCATTCTGATTCCAATTTATTACAAGATTTATCCATAAAATATTCTCTATCACTTCAATTGCAGCCAATCAAGGCACCAGCTGCGCAGGCTACAGTAATATCAAGCAGCTTTCTTTGGTACAAGGTAAGCTGCTCTTAACTCACTAATATGGCAAAGTCAGGTAGACCTGTGTTAGCGAACACATCTGTATAGAATAGACACCATGTGTGTATAGGGCACAATTAGGATGTCCCTCAAGTGTTTCTTACATAAGAGGTTTGACTTAACACGTGTTCTACACTTGCATCTCTTGAATCCAGAGAGACATGATACAAGATTGCGTGGCACAGCTTTGCTGTTGATTCTAAGCGCTCCGCGCGGATGAGACGCGCAGTTCCGCGGGATATGCGCACGCGACCGCGGGGATGTTCAAGTATGAAGCGCTGGCCGCAGTGGAGACGTGTGCCAAATTCGAGGCCCGGCGCACGTCTCCACAGTGGTCAGCGGATGGTCTGTAGTTTTAGAAGATGACAATGATTATATATGGACGATATTCTAGGAATTGGAGATTATAAAACAGTAACAAAAATCGCTTAGTCATGCTCCAGATTAGCTGAATCAAAAAGATTAAAATTTAATATGAACAAAACAAATACAATGGTTATAAAATTCACAAACAGAAAAGATAGAGAAGGAGACCAAGGCAACCAAGGCAATAGGCAACCAAGCCAATAGGCAACCAAGTAATAACAAAATGCACCAAATATTCATACCTAGGGGATTTAATTAATGATATAGGAGGTTATAACGATATGATAAGAGTCCGAACTGAAAAATGTTGATAATGAACCGTTTCATGATGAGCGAAATAATATTATTATCATGGGCAGAAGAGCAAAATTATGAAAATCGTGCTATAGAAGCAAGAGTGAAATTATAATAATGCACAATTTGACCTTCCTTCCTAAATAACAGTGAAACATGGACTAACTTAACTAAGGAAGAAGTAAAAATGTTGGAGGATTTCCAAAATGAGTGCCTGCGCAAAATAATAATCATAAAAATCATAAATAAATAATCAAAAGATCAAAGAGCGGTGCGGCGTAGGCTGGGATTGGAAGACACAAAGTGTCAATCCTCGGCGAGCCTTGGCATCATGGCCGCATCACGTCCAGCAAACTATGACCTATCACCAAACGAGTTTTGATAATGAAACGGTTTTAATTTACACGTTACTTTTAAACCATTTCGATCTGATCGCTCCGCGCTGCGTACACCTTACCTCATGTTTCCTCCCTCCGCGCGCGTGCGTGCACAGGGAGTCTACATGCAGGTGGGCGACGTCGTCTCTCTCGTTGACACGGACGACAACGCCACCTATTACGCACAGATCCGAGGCTTCCTGCAGGACCAGTATTGTGAGAAGAGCGCTGTGTTAACGTGGCTCATCCCGACGCAGGCCGCCGCCGCCGCCGCCGCGTCGCGCGAGCCGTTCGATGCCACCAAATACCTGCTTGGTACGTGTCTCCTCCTCACTGCAAACATGGCTTTGTGTGACTCGCGCTAACACGCCACAATCCCATCGTTAGGTCGGACTCATTACAGAGAATCGTAAAGGGAAGAGATTGTAGCACATTTCTACTGCTGCTCCTGCGAATATCCTTCCACCTTGCTCGTATCCCTAATGTTATAACGTTTAATCTCATGATGAAGCTGATATTCATTCATAATAATAACAAAGTTTTCGTAGAGTCGTCCACCCGTCATTATTATATATATACGTTAATAACGAAGTTTTCAAATAGTAGTCCACCTGTCATTATTATATATATACGTTAATAACGAAGTTTTCAAATAGTAGTCCACCCGTCATTATTATATATATATACGTTAATAACAAAGTTTTCAAATAGTAGTCCACCCGTCATTGTTATATATATACGTTAATAACGAAGTTTTCAAAGAGTCGTCCACCTGTCATTATTATATATTCGTTAATATCGAAGTTTTCAAAGAGTTGTCCACCTGTCATTGTTATATATTCATTAATAACGAAGTTTTCAAAGAATCGTCCACTAATCCATTGGCTGAGGGGGTCCCCATGTACACATTTTTCTTCATATCTTTGAACTATACCATTGGACATATCAAAAAAGTCTGGGTAGACTTTTGCTACCCCGGCAGTAACCGAGAAAATGACGTCATAAGCTACGCCTATTTTCCGCTCAGCTGGTTGTATGTTTCAGGGGTAGGGGAAACATAAATTGCTGTATCTTGGTGGTATATAAATCACAGAACAACAAAATATACCTTAAAATGTTTGTCTTTAAGTCATTTATAATACACACATAGATTTTGCAAATTAATATGCAAATGAGGTCACCAGAGGTCAAAAGGTCAAAAGAAACTTGTACAAGTAAAAATATTTCATTTTGACGATCACATGCTCCAAAAGAATCATAGAAAGTGTCATGTTTTGGTTTACCCAGCATGGATACTTCTGATTATTTCGTGTTTGACCAATAAACTTTTTAGGCCCATTTGTGTTACATAACTCAAAGAAAAAGAACATCAAAACACTTAAGTGCCCGAGGTTCAATTCCTAAATCATCGGCAGGAATGGCATTTATGTCTCATATCGAGCAAACGTAGACAAGTGCATGGTTTAGCTCAACAATTTAGCCCACCTTTTCACGTGACTAGTTTAATGTACCAGATGGATTTCGACGTTGCTCAGCTTCTTCAACAGACTGAACACTTGGGCATACGCAGAAACTAATGCAAGGCAGTCCTTTTTTGCGACATGCACATCTGACGCTGCCACATTTTTTGCAGTTGCAAATGACTGTGTATTCCTCAGGAATTGATCTCACAGCTTTCACAGGCACTAGAATTTAATATGCTTCCTTAAAGCCAAAGACAGTAGGATCTAGTTTCCTCGGTTTATGAGGTGGCAACAAAGTCATCATATGGTAGGTTGAGTAATATGCCCTCAGGATGTGCTGCTGTATTGCATGGCTAGTTGGGGAAAGTTGCTCCAACGATATACCTTTACTGTGATGGTACATGTAGTCTCTAAGTCTATCCATTGTCCTGCAATTGGTGTTCTTTTTGATGACTTGTACGAGGTACTCCTCACAGGATGTCATGATGGTCTCACTACAGCTTGTTCCATAATCAAAATCATTCAAGAACTCCGTAGGATTAACATTATTGAAGGCCGCATGCTTTGTTCCCACCTTGCTTGTATAGTCGCAACCAGTTAACGTATGGAGAAGTGGCAGCACATAGCACAACTCTACCCCGACTCTTGATGCTAAGGTGTGAACTGGGATGTATCTTGTCGAATCCCCAACACCAGCTCTGAGCCAGATTTCACTTAGGCCAATGGAGTGAAGAACATTTCAGTAGTGTATGAGAAGTATGAACACATCGGTGTCACTCGACAGGACAACAATTCGTCTTGCTCCGTTTTTTTACTGCATGCATTGCATGGGGGATTATGCGAGCATCAGCCTCTTCAATATCTTGACAAATTTCTGGTATTTCTGCTGAACAACCATCCTGAACTGACTGGCAGACAACAACGTCTGAGTCCCCAGAAAAGCCACTGGCTACAACTTGGAGTTTGGAAGGTTGCTCTATCCTGCTTCTTTATTGTGTGCTCATGAAGAAGCATCTGGAGCTTTAACTTATTTTCGCTTGATGCCCAAAATCTGTCCATCTCAACAGGCAGTGGTGTGTCGCAGTTGATTTTATTTTATTTTATTTGATATTTATCTTAATGGGTGCTTTCACTTGACGCCGCTTTCTCTCTGAATCTTTGATGGATCCTTCAACATAGGAATCAAAGATCAAGTCTGATCTGTCAGCCCCTCGACCGATTGCAGCGACGTAGTCCAGAAAATGTTCACAGAAGCCTCCGAATGTCCAAATGTCTTTTGTTTTTAGCTTTCTAATGTTGGCCATCACATCAACTAAACATGCTGTTTGCATTTTAGAGTCCTTTGCCGGCTCTCTCCCATCATCCTTTGTAAGTTTGGCTTCTAGTTCCTGTACCAGTGCACTTTTCACAGGTTTGGTCATCAGCCCTTCTTGATCAAACAAATAGGACGAAGGGGACACATCATATTGCAACAGCTCTTCCATTGTTTGTCCACGGGCACGCGCTATCTCAATCAATCTTTTCATATGGGAGTCTTCCTTTTTTTCCTGCGGATTTTCCTTTGACTTCTTTTTCTGGCCTATGGATGCTGAGAAACGTCTTCAGGTTGGTTCTATGGATGGTTGAGGAGAATCTCATTAACTTGTCAATAAATCGCTCCTTTCTAAGTGTGTCATAGGCTTTGGTTCCGATTTCTTTGACCAAAAGTAGCTGGCTTCTGATATCTTCAGACATGACTTCTTGGGTCAAAATGTTATGAAGTTTCACTTGGTCAGGAGTCAACTGGAACGGATTCTCATTCCGCTGTATTGTTGTAAGTATGTCTTGAACCTTTTGTTCCCCCGTTGCTATCATAGCTTTGCTGATAGCACTTTCCTCCGACAGGTTTATGGTCACTCCACACAAGTCCCTGTGCAAATTGTCGATGGCCAGCATTTCTTGGTAGATCAGCTCCCACACTGCTACGAACTTCTTCTTCCGGGTGTTGCCAATTATACCAGAGGCACTCTTTTGGGATCTATTTATGGTTTGTTCCAAGGTCATATCAGCCCCAACTGCATTGAACCTTCCAGGGGTTCGCTTCACCACAAATTTGCCTTCCTTAAATTCTTCAAAGATGAATGGTGCGGTTTCAGGTAGCTTCTGCATGTCCTCTAAATACAGCGAACACCATCTCAGGTAGTTGGTGGAATCAAAAGCTGCCATTACAGGAAGAAGGGCCTGAACTGCCTGGAGATGAAGATCCCAATTCCCCTACATCAAAGAAGGCATAGGGCCATCTGTTGGAGAAGAAATGAATGATTGAACAAATATGCCTTTCGATTTTTTACATTTCTTGATCTGATGTTGTATAACATTATGAAACATGAAAGGGTTAAAGATGCATATTGATAGGCTTGGGTGGATCTAATCTAAAGTGTTCATGCAGTATTTGTCTCAAAATTAGAAAATTGCCTACTATAGGCCACATTTTCTTGGACAAGGTCAGACTTTCACTTTGCACCAGAATTTGTGACCTTTTGACCTCATTTGCATATTAATTTGCATAATTAACATGCATAATTATAAAAGACTTAAATACAAACATTTTGAGGTATAGTTTGTTGTTCTATGATTTATATATACGGAGATAGATCAATTTAAGTTTCCCCTACCCATTAAGCATACAACCAGAGGAGCGAAAAATGGGCGTAGCTTATGACGTCATTTTCTCGGTTACTGCCGGGGTAGCAAAAGTCTACCCAGACTTTTTTGATATGTCCAATGGTATAGTTCAAAGATAGGAAGAAAAATTTAGGGGACATCTTATGCACACGGGAACCCCCTCAGCCAATGGACTACACCTGTTATTATTATATATTCATTAATAACGAAGTTTTCAATGAGTAGTCCACCCGTCATTATTATATATTCGTTAATAACGCAGTTTTACTCGTCAACCCATCAGAACATTCGTTATTAACCGTAACGTGACAGCATTACCAACCCGTCAGTACAGTTGTTACTAATGAGACAGCGTTAACGACCCATCGGTCGTCTGCAACATTAACGTGAACGTCGTCTGTGTAGGTCCGTCCGAGGACGTGCCACGCAAGCTAGAGTGCATGCAGTTCGTCTGCCACGCGCCGGCCGACTACTTTGTGCTGCGGACGCCGCACCCGGGCGCCACGCCACGTCCGCACGCCGGCTACATGTGCGCGAGGATCGCCCCTTGCAGACTCCGCCCCCCGCATGCCAAGCAGACGATGACGGACGCCATGGCGACGGGAGACTCGCCCGCCGCAGTCAATGTGGACGACACGGCGGAACAGACGACAGCCGGGAACGACACGCATGTCACTGTACTGGGGGAGGGTTAGTTAGGGGGGAGGAATTAGAAGGGGAGGGGGGTTAGAAGGGGGGAGGGTTATGGTTGGATGTGCGGCCGAGGGCATACGTACACGGAAAACTCATGGCACAAGTGTAGATATTGTTTCGACATTGCTGTTTGCAATGTAGTATTCACATTAAAGTTAATAACCCATGACAACGAAAATGACAATCCGAATGAAGTGATAAAGACTATGTTGTATTTAAAATCGCTTGGCAAATGTAGATTTGTTGACACTGAGAGGCTGAACATATGCTGGAACAGTCTTTGAATAATCAATTTCATCGTAAGTTGTCATGAATAATCGCTTGGAATCGGAGACAAGTTTTGCTGAATATACATCGTTTGCTAACAAAGTAATTCTGGCTTCGTCTCACTTTTGTAAAATCAAAAAGATAAATAACATAATCAAGATAAAATAAACATCAGTCGTCATAAGACTTTACAAACGTTAAATATTCATCACAGTGAAGGTAACAAGAATTCCCTGCTCAGCAAAGCTGCATCAATACTAGGCTATTCCATACAATTCCACAGATTTGCTCTACATTCTACAATGACATACATGCTAAGAATATCCAATTTAATTTTAGTTATTTTATACATAGCAATTATGGGAAAGGCTTATTGTAGTTGTTAAATTATACAAAGTAGTATGGGCACTTACTACTTTATAGCTAGTCACTTAAACAGTGAAAACACAACCCATAATTTCAATATTCTTTCTCATATACTCTTGTAATGTTGTTTGTTACACCAGCGTGTATATATAGTATAATATATTATATATTATAGATATGTGCTTATAATCATACCTCACACTTCGTATCTGGCTATATGTACGTATTACATGTACGTAAAATACAAAAATATAGAACGTGTGAATTTGGAGGTGGAACAAAACGCAGCAAGCTTGCTCAGAGTAGTAAGCTATGAACTAAACAAGGTGCGTTAAGAAATGAATGCACCATGAAAAAAAAAACACGCCTACGAAAAAAGTAAAAATCCATGTGGCCACATCATTATCACACAATTACTTAGAACTTCAGCCAGAAAACTGTAACGTTTACAATCAACAAGGCGACAATTGAATCTCGAACACATACCTCGCGACTATACGTTAACCTTGGGATCGCTCTTACCCGTATGTAGCGTAAACAAGCGAGTGCTGACGACATTCTCATATCACCTCACACCGTGCAGTGGCGCCACCTAGTTTTAGGCATTTTTGACAACCATCGGGATGTAGAGTTCTCAGATCGTCCCGCACACAGCGAGGTGGTGCCACCTAGTTTTGGGCATTTTTGATAATCATGAGCAGGTATAGGAATAGGTTGATGATGTCCAGATAGAGGTTGAGGGCAGCGAAGACATATTCCTCCGGTGAGAGCGAGTACTTGTGCTTGCCTCCAATCATCAGCTGGGTGTCAATGACTAGATACTGAAAGCAGGCAGGCAAGCAGGACCGAGTCAAATACAATTAATACAACTTGCGTAATAAAATATGAGTAACATCACAAACACATTGTTACTAAAGTATAGATATGTTCAGGCTGATCTGAACGCTGACACCGGCAGGCAGGACCGACTAGTTATATTTTTTAACTCTCCTTGCATTGAGATTTTAAACTAATTATGCACTGCCATAACTGATCTTGACAATATGTCTAATGCTAGTCAAATTGGTCAAGTTATGACTATCATACATACACAATATAAGCAAGTGCGTACACTGTAGTGATGTTCTAAATTTACATCAATCACAAACTGAATCTTTCATAATTTAAACGCATCGACGTCAGACTAGCACATACAAAGCAGTAATATGTAACAACATGTACCATGGGAGATAGAGAGAGAAACATCAAGGTTCACTTACCCCAGCGAAGATGAGTGCACCCAGGCTAGCATATACGAGATTCACAATCTGCAACAACAAGCCATTACAGGAGGCGGTGACGATGCAATGTGTGATTACAGCGTATAGTATGAGCTGCTAAGTATCTACAGCTGCAGCGTCTCAATCATTACTGCTAAACTCTACACACAAACTACTTGCATTGCATTCGCCTCATCGTGACCAACGTTAATAATTTACTTGCAACAACGCCATCTCGCTAGTTTGTAAGTAAGACATACCTGTCTAACAGCTGCCTTCATGATGCGAACGAAGAAGAGAGGAGACGAGAAAAGAGCAGAGGAGACTGGAGGAAAAGGGAGGAGAGAGGATGGGAATGAAGAGGACAGGAGAGGAGAGGGAAGGGAAATAAAATAGTAGAGTAGAGGAGACAGAAAAGAAGAAAAGACAGGAGATGAGACGAGAGTAGGCATTGCGTGTAACTGTCGGTGCATCTCACCCTGTCGTTGAAGATAATTGCAAAGATGCCAAAGATAAGGAGCACTACGACAGCCACGAGCATCAGACCTGTCATTACCGTGAAGTCTATCTACAGCAAGATAAAACCAAACACACATCAACACAGCCATCACGTTTCACGCAAGTACAGACCCATCTGCCTTAGTGAGTCTTTTTTATGTATATGCACGCCAGTAGTTTGGTATTAAGTCTTTAGAACACCTTGTCACAACAATGATTTTCTAATCTCCATGTCAGTCGGATAGATAAAATTGCGTTGTCCAGCCCGTCGCAAAATGAACATTTTCCACAAGCAACGGATGGCACTCTTTCTTTCTCTCTCTCTCACTCTCTCTCTCTCTCTCTATCTCTCTCTCACTCTCTCACTCTCTTACTCTCTC
>NW_014577759.1:8746-9998 GCF_000485595.1 Priapulus caudatus | reverse complement strand
TGTCATTATTATATATTCGTTAATATCGAAGTTTTCAAAGAGTTGTCCACCTGTCATTGTTATATATTCATTAATAACGAAGTTTTCAAAGAGTTGTCCACCTGTCATTATTATATATTCGTTAATATCGAAGTTTTCAAAGAGTTGTCCACCTGTCATTGTTATATATTCATTAATAACGAAGTTTTCAAAGAATCGTCCACTAATCCATTGGCTGAGGGGGTCCCCATGTGCACATTTTTCTTCATATCTTTGAACTATACCATTGGACATATCAAAAAAGTCTGGGTAGACTTTTGCTACCCCGGCAGTAACCGAGAAAATGACGTCATAAGCTACGCCTATTTTCCGCTCAGCTGGTTGTATGTTTCAGGGGTAGGGGAAACATAAATTGCTGTATCTTGGTATATATAAATCACAGAACAACAAAATATACCTTAAAATGTTTGTCTTTAAGTCATTTATAATACACACATAGATTTTGCAAATTAATATGCAAATGAGGTCACCAGAGGTCAAAAGGTCAAAAGAAACTTGTACAAGTAAAAACATTTCATTTTGACGATCACATGCTCCAAAAGAATCATAGAAAGTGTCATGTTTTGGTTTACCCAGCATGGATACTTCTGATTATTTCGTGTTTGACCAATAAACTTTTTAGGCCCATTTGTGTTACATAACTCAAAGAAAAAGAACATCAAAACACTTAAGTGCCCGAGGTTCAATTCCTAAATCATCGGCAGGAATGGCATTTATGTCTCATATCGAGCAAACGTAGACAAGTGCATGGTTTAGCTCAACAATTTAGCCCACCTTTTCACGTGACTAGTTTAATGTACCAGATGGATTTCGACGTTGCTCAGCTTCTTCAACAGACTGAACACTTGGGCATACGCAGAAACTAATGCAAGGCAGTCCTTTTTTGCGACATGCACATCTGACGCTGCCACATTTTTTTGCAGTTGCAAATGACTGTGTATTCCTCAGGAATTGATCTCACAGCTTTCACAGGCACTAGAATTTAATATGCTTCCTTAAAGCCAAAGACAGTAGGATCTAGTTTCCTCGGTTTATGAGGTGGCAACAAAGTCATCATGTGGTAGGTTGAGTAATATGCCCTCAGGATGTGCTGCTGTATTGCATGGCTAGTTGGGGAAAGTTGCTCCAACGATATACCTTTACTGTGATGGTACATGTAGTCTCTAAGTCTATCCATTGTCCTGCAATTGGTGTTCTTTTTGATGACTTGTAC
>NW_014577759.1:2485-8456 GCF_000485595.1 Priapulus caudatus | reverse complement strand
CTCTTGATGCTAAGGTGTGAACTGGGATGTATCTTGTCGAATCCCCAACACCAGCTCTGAGCCAGATTTCACTTAGGCCAATGGAGTGAAGAACATTTCAGTAGTGTATGAGAAGTATGAACACATCGGTGTCACTCGACAGGACAACAATTCGTCTTGCTCCGTTTTTTTACTGCATGCATTGCATGGGGGATTATGCGAGCATCAGCCTCTTCAATATCTTGACAAATTTCTGGTATTTCTGCTGAACAACCATCCTGAACTGACTGGCAGACAACAACGTCTGAGTCCCCAGAAAAGCCACTGGCTACAACTTGGAGTTTGGAAGGTTGCTCTATCCTGCTTCTTTATTGTGTGCTCATGAAGAAGCATCTGGAGCTTTAACTTATTTTCGCTTGATGCCCAAAATCTGTCCATCTCAACAGGCAGTGGTGTGTCGCAGTTTATTTTTTTTTTTTTTATTTGATATTTATCTTAATGGGTGCTTTCACTTGACGCCGTTTTCTCTCTGAATCTTTGATGGATCCTTCAACATAGGAATCCAAGATCAAGTCTGATCTGTCAGCACCTCGACCGATTGCAGCGACGTAGTCCAGAAAATGTTCACAGAAGCCTCCGAATGTCCGTATGTCTTTTGTTTTTAGCTTTCTAATGTTGGCCATCACATCAACTAAACATGCTGTTTGCATTTTAGAGTCCTTTTCCGGCTCTCTCCCATCATCCTTTGTAAGTTTGGCTTCTAGTTCCTGTACCAGTGCACTTTTCACAGGTTTGGTCATCAGCCCTTCTTGATCAAACAAATAGGACGAAGGGGACACATCATATTGCAACAGCTCTTCCATTGTTTGTCCACGGGCACGCGCTATCTCAATCAATCTTTTCATATGGGAGTCTTCCTTTTTTTCCTGCGGATTTTCCTTTGACTTCTTTTTCTGGCCTATGGATGCTGAGAAACGTCTTCAGGTTGGTTCTATGGATGGTTGAGGAGAATCTCATTAACTTGTCAATAAATCGCTCCTTTCTAAGTGTGTCATAGGCTTTGGTTCCGATTTCTTTGACCAAAAGTAGCTGGCTTCTGATATCTTCAGACATGACTTCTTGGGTCAAAATGTTATGAAGTTTCACTTGGTCAGGAGTCAACTGGAACGGATTCTCATTCCGCTGTATTGTTGTAAGTATGTCTTGAACCTTTTGTTCCCCCGTTGCTATCATAGCTTTGCTGATAGCACTTTCCTCCGACAGGTTTATGGTCACTCCACACAAGTCCCTGTGCAAATTGTCGATGGCCAGCATTTCATGGTAGATCAGCTCCCACACTGCTACGAACTTCTTCTTCCAGGTGTTGCCAATTATACCAGAGGCACTCTTTTGGGATCTATTTATGGTTTGTTCCAAGGTCATATCAGCCCCAACTGCATTGAACCTTCCAGGGGTTCGCTTCACCACAAATTTGCCTTCCTTAAATTCTTCAAAGATGAATGGTGCGGTTTCAGGTAGCTTGTGCATGTCCTCTAAATACAGCGAACACCATCTCAGGTAGTTGGTGGAATCAAAAGCTGCCATTACAGGAAGAAGGGCCTGAACTGCCTGGAGATGAAGATCCCAATTCCCCTACATCAAAGAAGGCATAGGGCCATCTGTTGGAGAAGAAATGAATGATTGAACAAATATGCCTTTCGATTTTTTACATTTCTTGATCTGATGTTGTATAACATTATGAAACATGAAAGGGTTAAAGATGCATATTGATAGGCTTGGGTGGATCTAATCTAAAGTGTTCATGCAGTATTTGTCTCAAAATTAGAAAATTGCCTACTATAGGCCACATTTTCTTGGACAAGGTCAGACTTTCACTTTGCACCAGAATTTGTGACCTTTTGACCTCTGTTGACCTCATTTGCATATTCATTTGCATAATTAACATGCATAATTATAAAAGACTTAAATACAAACATTTTGAGGTATAGTTTGTTGTTCTATGATTTATATATACGGAGATAGATCAATTTAAGTTTCCCCTACCCATTAAGCATACAACCAGAGGAGCGAAAAATGGGCGTAGCTTATGACGTCATTTTCTCGGTTACTGCCGGGGTAGCAAAAGTCTACCCAGACTTTTTTGATATGTGCAATGGTATAGTTCAAAGATAGGAAGAAAAATTTAGGGGACATCTTATGCACACGGGAACCCCCTCAGCCAATGGACTACACCTGTTATTATTATATATTCATTAATAACGAAGTTTTCAATGAGTAGTCCACCCGTCATTATTATATATTCGTTAATAACGCAGTTTTACTCGTCAACCCATCAGAACATTCGTTATTAACCGTAACGTGACAGCATTACCAACCCGTCAGTACAGTTGTTACTAATGAGACAGCGTTAACGACCCATCGGTCGTCTGCAACATTAACGTGAACGTCGTCTGTGTAGGTCCGTCCGAGGACGTGCCACGCAAGCTAGAGTGCATGCAGTTCGTCTGCCACGCGCCGGCCGACTACTTTGTGCTGCGGACGCCGCACCCGGGCGCCACGCCACGTCCGCACGCCGGCTACATGTGCGCGAGGATCGCCCCTTGCAGACTCCGCCCCCCGCATGCCAAGCAGACGATGACGGACGCCATGGCGACGGGAGACTCGCCCGCCGCAGTCAATGTGGACGACACGGCGGAACAGACGACAGCCGGGAACGACACGCATGTCACTGTACTGGGGGAGGGTTAGTTAGGGGGGAGGAATTAGAGGGGGAGGGGGGTTAGAAGGGGGGAGGGTTATGGTTGGATGTGCGGCCGAGGGCATACGTACACGGAAAACTCATGGCACAAGTGTAGATATTGTTTCGACATTGCTGTTTGCAATGTAGTATTCACATTAAAGCCGCACAATGCACATCTAAACGCTAATTTCTTCAGTACTAGACTAGCAAATACTTCGTGTCATGCATAATCATACTACCTTATGGCAAAATAAACTCTAGTTCCTCCCATTTGACTGCGCGTTCCCAACAAGAAAGAGGTGCGATATCAGGTAATCAGGCGCCAACGCTAAATTGTTTCAAACAACATAACATCGAAGTGGTGACGTGACGTCACATGTTTTTATCTTTGCTGCGCCCGTACCGCTGTACCGCGGCACCGCTGCACGGTTGCTTGGAGATTGGGGAACTGTCAACAACATCGGAGGTATTTTCAAAATACGTTTTATAAGACAACGCGCAGTGAAATGGGAGGAACTAGAGTTTATTTTGCCATAAGGTAGTATGATTATGCATGACACGAAGTATTTGCTAGTCTAGTACTGAAGAAATTAGCGTTTGGATGCGCATTGTGCGGCTTTAAAGTTAATAACCCATGACAACGAAAATGACAATCCGAATGAAGTGATAAAGACTATGTTGTATTTAAAATCGCTTGGCAAATGTAGATTTGTTGACACCGAGAGGCTGAACATATGCTGGAACAGTCTTTGAATAATCAATTTCATCGTAAGTTGTCATGAATAATCGCTTGGAATCGGAGACAAGTTTTGCTGAATATACATCGTTTGCTAACAAAGTAATTCTGGCTTCGTCTCACTTTTGTAAAATCAAAAAGATAAATAACATAATCAAGATAAAATAAACATCAGTCGTCATAAGACTTTACAAACGTTAAATATTCATCACAGTGAAGGTAACAAGAATTCCCTGCTCAGCAAAGCTGCATCAATACTAGGCTATTCCATACAATTCCACAGATTTGCTCTACATTCTACAATGACATACATGCTAAGAATATCCAATTTAATTTTAGTTATTTTATACATAGCAATTATGGGAAAGGCTTATTGTAGTTGTTAAATTATACAAAGTAGTATGGGCACTTACTACTTTATAGCTAGTCACTTAAACAGTGAAAACACAACCCATAATTTCAATATTCTTTCTCATATACTCTTGTAATGTTGTTTGTTACACCAGCGTGTATATATAGTATAATATATTATATATTATAGATATGTGCTTATAATCATACCTCACACTTCGTATCTGGCTATATGTACATATTACATGTACGTAAAATACAAAAATATAGAACGTGTGAATTTGGAGGTGGAACAAAACGCAGCAAGCTTGCTCAGAGTAGTAAGCTATGAACTAAACAAGGTGCGTTAAGAAATGAATGCACCATGAAAAAAAAAAACACGCCTACGAAAAAAGTAAAAATCCATGTGGCCACATCATTATCACACAATTATTACTTAGAACTTCAGCCAGAAAACTGTAACGTTTACAATCAACAAGGCGACAATTGAATCTCGAACACATACCTCGCGACTATACGTTAACCTTGGGATCGCTCTTACCCGTATGTAGCGTAAACAAGCGAGTGCTGACGACATTCTCATATCACCTCACACCGTGCAGTGGCGCCACCTAGTTTTAGGCATTTTTGACAACCATCGGGATGTAGAGTTCTCAGATCGTCCCGCACACAGCGAGGTGGCGCCACCTAGTTTTGGGCATTTTTGATAATCATGAGCAGGTATAGGAATAGGTTGATGATGTCCAGATAGAGGTTGAGGGCAGCGAAGACATATTCCTCCGGTGAGAGCGAGTACTTGTGCTTGCCTCCAATCATCAGCTGGGTGTCAATGACTAGATACTGAAAGCAGGCAGGCAAGCAGGACCGAGTCAAATACAATTAATACAACTTGCGTAATAACTTGAGTAACATCACAAACACATTGTTACTAAAGTATAGATATGTTCAGGCTGATCTGAACGCTGACACCGGCAGGCAGGACCGACTAGTTATATTTTTTAACTCTCCTTGCATTGAGATTTTAAACTACGTGCGAGCTAATTATGCACTGCCATAACTGATCTTGACAATATGTCTAATGCTAGTCAAATTGGTCAAGTTATGACTATCATACATACACAATATAAGCAAGTGCGTACACTGTAGTGATGTTCTAAATTTACATCAATCACAAACTGAATCTTTCATAATTTAAACGCATCGACGTCAGACTAGCACATACAAAGCAGTAATATGTAACAACATGTACCATGGGAGATAGAGAGAGAAACATCAAGGTTCACTTACCCCAGCGAAGATGAGTGCACCCAGGCTAGCATATACGAGATTCACAATCTGCAACAACAAGCCATTACAGGAGGCGGTGACGATGCAATGTGTGATTACAGCGTATAGTATGAGCTGCTAAGTATCTACAGCTGCAGCGTCTCAATCATTACTGCTAAACTCTACACACAAACTACTTGCATTGCATTCGCCTTATCGTGACCAACGTTAATAATTTACTTGCAACAACGCCATCTCGCTAGTTTGTAAGTAAGACATACCTGTCTAACAGCTGCCTTCATGATGCGAACGAAGAAGAGAGGAGACGAGAAAAGAGCAGAGGAGACTGGAGGAAAAGGGAGGAGAGAGGATGGGAATGAAGAGGACAGGAGAGAGGAGAGGGAAGGGAAATAAAATAGTAGAGTAGAGGAGACAGAAAAGAAGAAAAGACAGGAGATGAGACGAGAGTAGGCATTGCGTGTAACTGTCGGTGCATCTCACCCTGTCGTTGAAGATAATTGCAAAGATGCCAAAGATAAGGAGCACTACGACAGCCACGAGCATCAGACCTGTCATTACCGTGAAGTCGATCTACGGCAAGATAAAACCAAACACACATCAACACAGCCATCACGTTGCACGCAAGTACAGACCCATCTGCCTTAGTGAGTCTTTTTTATGTATGCACGCCAGTAGTTTGGTATTAAGTCTTTAGAACACCTTGTCACAACAATGATTTTCTAATCTCCATGTCAGTCGGATAGATAAAATTGCGTTGTCCAGCCCGTCGCAAAATGAACATTTTCCACAAGCAACGGATGGCACTCTTTCTTTCTCTCTCTATGAATCTCTCTCTCTCTCTCTCTATCTCTCTCTCACTCTCTTACTCTCTCTCTCTC
>NW_014577759.1:0-1185 GCF_000485595.1 Priapulus caudatus | reverse complement strand
AGAGAGAGAGAGAGAGAGAGAGAGAGAGAGAGAGAGAGAGAGGGCAGAGAGTGAGGAAGAGAAAGATAGAGAAAGAGAAGGCAAGAGATAGACAACATTTACTTACATGCACGTGTATATTAGCCAGTCTCCAGAAGTGGCCATGTAATGTTGAACGGGCTCACTGAAATAGCATTACAATTCACAATACATTAGATTTGACGTATGAGCGAGTGCCGTTTGTCTCAATGATGAATTAATTCACGGCATCTGTGTTTATTTTGCTTATTTTGTATTATTATTGATGTAATCCCGGTGCAGTACTTACATGTAGAGAAACATTGCCACTATACCGAATGTGATGGAGAGTTGAACCATCAAGATCGAGTAAACCTTCCTGATGAAACCTACAATAGAAAACAAGATTGACGCATAAAAAATACAATGAAAACAAACCATTTTAATTCACCCCTCAATTTGGTCTAATTATAGTGGACCAGATATGCAAGCAATCAGTTACATGAAACACATGTAGTTGTTATATATATATATATATATATATATATATACTTGTGTTTTAAATTAAATGTCTTCACAGCATGTGGAGGAAGTTGATTCAACCTTAAAACTCAATCAATCATAAATCGAGTGGGTGCATGTATGCTGTACACAGGGTACGTAGCACTAGCTATAATGCAGCCTCCGCTGCATTACGTAATGTGTAGGGTATATGAATGATAGGGATGCTCTCACTGAGTACACACCTGCTGCTTGATACAACAGGTAACAGGTAATACATACGTACCTTTGCGAATAACATCATCTGCAAATGCAGACTCAAAGTTGGAATATCCTAACTCAGAGTCCATCTTTCCTGCTTTTCCGTAGCACTACTAGCAACCTGTTGGTGGGTTTTTAACCTACGAAAAGCACACAAACATACAATTAAAGCGTTAAAAGTAATGAGGGTGGTCAAGTTTAGCCTATATCAGTATCATTGACATTGGGTTTGGAGGGTTATTATACTACTTAGCTTATATTTAGAGGAATGTGTATGGTGGCGTACACTACTCAGTATGAGTAGCCGCAAACATGTAGGAGTAGCCCAGTGGCGCCGCAGATAGAAGCACTGGAAGCACAGTGCTTCCAGTAAGTTTTGGGTTAAAAAATTTTGTTCCCAAATCTCTCTCGCAAGAGTCACCAGAT
>NW_014577758.1:234537-247709 GCF_000485595.1 Priapulus caudatus | reverse complement strand
GAAAAAAATTTTATTTTCTTGAATTTGTCATTTTAATTTAGAGAGCGCCCACGTAGCAACAGTTTGATATGACAGAACTCTACATGGCTCACTAGTGGTAAGATGTCCCAGTTAAATCCTTCTAAATATCTGATATTCTAAACAATTATATATAATTTGATCAAAAATATTTGAGATTCGTTTAGTTTGATATATGTGAGATATATTTAGTTTGATAAAAAATTCCGACTGCATACTACGGTATAGGATCAATTATCGGTTGAAGAGATCAGTTAATAAGAATAATAAGAGCAGTTGGCAGAAGCTAGGCAAATGTAAGCGCGAAACTCTCATGTCGTTTTTTTAATTACCAATAGTTAGGATTCTGTATCGTCACGTATTCAGTCATCCTTGTGTGAGAGAATCCACTCGAATGAACCTGTGTGACGCGCCAATTCGGGACACACTTTGTGCATCATAGATCTATTCCTTAACAACCATGCATTGTTAGCTTAAGCTATAATTTACCATTCAGGATTCGCACTTTAGGTAAGTATAATGACGTTGATCCGTCACCGGTTCTTGAATCTTCCTTCTCGCGTGTTTTTAATGTATGCATTATGTTACGCTGTGAATACATTAATTCAAGACATTGAGCCTTGAGCACGTCTACTTGCCAAATCAGGTTGGCCGGGGTAGGTCAAAATGTGTGATATTTTTATTATATCTTTATCGCTATCGATCCGGATACGTTTTGACCTAAAAACATGCCAGTACGTGCCTGCGCTAAAATAATCTTGATCAGCTAGTGGTTCCGCGCCAAGGCGAACTAAGAATGAAAGACGAAAGCTGGTGTAAGTTGGCATGTAGAATTATCTTTGAGGTCTGTTTCCCCCTTTTCGTTGACTTTCGCTCGCCATGTATTTATCCAGGTTACGAAAACTATGTCGGAGATAACTCGAGCACGCAATGGAAATTAAAACATGACAAATTAATACACTTTATCGTGTATAAAATTGTGTAATTAAATCTCTCTCTCTCTCTCTCTCTCTATTTATCTATCTATCTCTACATATAAATAGTCATTCTCTAAGCATTTCGCCGTTTCGGTATATATATATGTATATATTATATATATATATATATANTTTATTAACATTTACTTTTAGTTTGATCAAAAATTCCGACTGCATACTACGGTATAGGATCAGTTGAAGAGATCAGTTAATAAGAATAATAAGAGCAGTTGGCAGAAGCTAGGCAGATGTAAGCGCGGAACTTTCATGTCGTTTTTTTAATTACCAATAGTTAGGATTCTGTATCGTCACGTATTCAGTCATCCTTGTGTGAGAGAATCCACTCGAATGAACCTGTGTGACGCGCCAATTCGGGACACACTTTGTGCATCATAGATCTATTCCTTAACAACCATGCATTGTTAGCTTAAGCTATAATTTACCATTCAGGATTCGCACTTTAGGTAAGTATAATGACGTTGATCCGTCACCGGTTCTTGAATCTTCCTTCTCGCGTGTTTTTAATGTATGCATTATGTTACGCTGTGAATACATTAATTCAGGACATTGAGCCTTGAGCACGTCTACTTGCCAAATCAGGTTGGCCGGGGTAGGTCAAAATGTGTGATATTATTATTATATCTTTATTGCTATCGACCCGGATACGTTTTTTACCTAAAAACATGCCAGTACGTGCCTGCGCTAAAATAATCTTTATCGGCTAGCGGTTCCGCGCCAAGGCGAACTAAGAATGAAAGAGGAAAGTTGGTGTAAGTTGGCATGTAGGGTTATCTTTGAGGTCTGTTTCCCCCTTTTCGTTGACTTTCGCTCTCCATGTATTTATCCAGGTTACGAAAACTATGTCGGAGATAACTCGAGCACGCAACATGACAAATTGATACACTAATTATCGTGTATAAAATTGTGTAATTAAATCTCTCTCTCCCTCTCTCTCTCTCTCTCTCTCGTCTGCTCTTCTCTCTCTGCTCTCTCTCTCTCCATCTCATCTCATCATCTCTCTCTCTCTCGTTATCTCTCTCTCATCATCTCTCAACCTTCTCTTCAGTCATCTCATCTCTCTCTCTCGCTCTCCTCTCTTTATCTGCGGTCCCGGGTCAAAGCCGAGCGTGGGTTCTCAATCAGCAAGCATCAGAGTCCATGATCACGAGAGTCGAACAGTCTAAGACAGGTTCTCGTACACTCTCCTCTGACATGTCGACGTCATCTCTAATCTATTTATCTATCTATCTCTCATATAGTAGTCATTCTCTAACATTTCGCCCGGTTTCGATATATATATGTATATATATATAATATATTATATATATATTATCCTGAGGAGTTATCGAGCTGACTGCATAACTACATACATATATATAATAATATACACATACATATAATAGCATATCAAGAGCTCCATAAAGAAGATGAAATCTATTATTATAGTTTTATTATCTATTATGGAGCGGATCGGAGCCAGGTGACATGGTGAACGGATGCCCATGGTCGGCCGAGGTCAGTTTGCATAAAATTACCCACGAGTGGACCACTGACATCGTACAGCTGGCGGTCTCGTTCGCTACATCGAATATTTAGACAAGTGCGATGAGGGTTTTGCCGACAGACAAGATTTGGTCGGGCTAAGTCTGGTGTCTGCGCGAGAACAGCAGGCGGATGTACGTACCCGGATGTACGTACCCGGATGACGTCGCGTATGGTAGCTGCATGGGCACGTCCCCAGCTAGGGTCGTAGTGCATGGGCGTGGGCGGACAGACGTTTTACTCTGATTTCGGGTCAGGCGCGGATCACGCGAATTAGAAAGCGATGTCGTCCGGTTTATAGACGCGACTTCGCTACAGACAATTGAAGAGTTCAAAGCGAACAGCCGGTAGCCGGGGACATTTGGAATTAGGCTAGCGCGCCGTTTGGCAAATAATATTTATGGCGGCTATTGATTGCTAAGCACGCGTGCCTCCCTCGTGTTCGAAAGTTCGGGGGTTGTTTTCCCCAGGATACTGTTGCTCTTTTTTTTAAATTTTCGGCCCTTGATGTACGATTATATTTATATATCTATGTGCGTGTGTGCGTACGTGTGTGTGTGTGTGTGTGTGTGCAGTAACGATTGTGTGTGTAGTGTGTGTCGCGTACGCGTGTGTGTGGGTGTGTGTGGTGTGTGTGTGTGTGATGTGTGTGTGTAGTGTGTTGTGTGTGTGTGTGTGCGGTGTGCGTGTGCGTGTGGTGTGTGTGTGTGTGTGTGTGTGTATGTTGTGATGTGTGGATGTGTGTGTGTGTTTGTGTGTGTGTGTGTGTGTGTGCGTAGTGTGTGTGTGTGTGTAGTGGTGTGTGTTGATGTGTAGATGTGTGTGTGTGGTGTTGTGTGTGCTGTGTGTGTGTCGTGTGTGTGTGTGTGTTGATGATGTGCTAGTGTCGTGTTTAGTGTGTGTGCGTGTGTGGTGTGTGTGTGCGTTAAGTGTGTGTGTGTAGTGTGTGTGTGTGTGTGTGCGTGCGTGTGTGTGTGTGTCGTGGCGTGTATATCTCATGCGCGGTTAGTGTCTGTGTGTGCGTGCCATGATGTGTGTGCGTGGCGCGTGCGTGTGTGCGTGTTTTGCGCATAGTGTGAGTTGTATTTGTTGTCGCGTTTTGTGCGCAGTGTTGCGTGTACGGATGCGCGCGCATAGGTGTGTGTAGGCCGCTAAGTGCGAGTCGTGCGCGTGTGTGTGAGGCACGGTGTGTACGTAGCGTGCGCATATGGATACACTGCCCTTAGTTATATTTATAGAGTTTCTTATAAATAGTATATAAATAAACTAGAGCACAATACGGAGAGCACAGACCTCAGCCAAGAGCAAGCTGAATTCTGTCACTGTGAAAAATGTTATAGATTAATTAATTAGTTAAATATTAATTGATCCGGATGACGACCAAAGAAATGTAATCAAATTCATAAGTACCCGATTTCTGACGTATCTTGAAAATTTATTAATATAATCTAAATATTAAATATAATTAATTAAATTAATTGGAATCCTGGATCACCAACCCAAAAATGTAAATCAATTCTGAAGTTACCACTATTTCTGACCTAATCCCTAAGACAAATGTTAATAATAATTAAATTAAATTAATTAATTGGATCGCGGATTACAACTAAAATCTCATCAATTCTAAGTTAGCGCGCCTTTGGACTAATCCTAAAAATTTATGACAATCCGTCCATAAACTTTTTCAGCTTTAGGCTGTACACAAAACAAACGCCACAAAACCCACAAACGCGGCATGAAACCGAACAAAACACACTGCGGCTAAAAAAACATAGCCTACGCCTGCCAACACCTTAGCGGAGGTAACAATTAATAATCCCAGCAGATGAACGCTATCAGCCGAGGTATCACAGCTTAAAACCTAACTGAACTAGTTGAGTTTTCATTGGGCGGACTATAGAAGGTTTTCGACAAAACTGGTGAAATTATCAAAAGGTTATATTGATCTATATATTATCAAGAGTATATAAAGAAGGGCCTTCTTTATATGCTCTTGATATTATGTTGGCCGGAAATCGCGTCTGTCCTCATATTCAGATTGTCTGGTCTATTTCCTGCCTGGTTATTTCATTGCATGAGAAGTCTAGTGAAGTATTATTAAAAAATGAGTAAATATTTATATCTAATGTACGGAACGAACGCTATTTTTGTGTACGCATTAGAACGGAAAACGCCGTTGCGGCCGAGGCTGCAATAGCATTTTTAGATATTCGTATTACAAATAGTCATCCATCAAAATCATCAAATCATCACCCATCATCATCAATGATGAACTAATAAAGAGCACAAATAACAGCTATAGTTTATGTGCTCGCGATGTGATCTCTGGCAATTCCTAAAAATGCGCGATCGCTCTCTAGCTATTAACGTAACGCGTCACTTGACCGAAGATGGCTCGAGCAAACCTTATCGCATTTGCCTTGAAACGCGATATTCGCTGATGAGGCCAACCACGCTATAAAATAGAAAGGCGCGCACATGCACGTGTTCGTTTGGTCTAGGAGTTTGCACATATCGTGGCAACACCTGTTCTCAGACAGCGAATCTCCTGCCGCGTAAGTATGGATGCTTAGTAGAGATAGTTAAATACTAGCAAGAGTCCATAATGGAAAATGATCTAACTTTCAATTTTCTATTATGGATTCTTGATACTATAGCGTATCATCGCAGAGGCAACCGTTGGTACTTCGTTTGCTAGTAACCATTGCCCGGACCTATAGTGGTACAATGTTGCGGCCAAATCCAACTTGAGGTTTCCTTACATAATTCATAGTCATCATCATCATCACACATCATCATCATAACCCCAACCCTATCACTCTAATCCCTAACCAAAACCCATATATATAATCATAACCTTATTCCTGATTCCAACCCTCCACCCGATAAACTAATTCATAAGTCACAACTGAGTATTATTAGCTAACCCTAGCCTTAAGGCTGGACTAACCTAAACCCAACACTAAAGCACAGACCTGCACCCTAAAACTTAATCCGATGACCATATACTGTAAATTGATATACGCACGTCTCACGAAGTCATAAAGACAGGATAGCTCTAGCGATTTGACCGTGTGTACTTCGCGAGAGATAAGAATTTGTAGTATTGGCATAACATGTTCAGTCTGTGATTTATGATATAAGTATATATATACATATATTTATTTAATTATGTTATTTATTTTATTATATTTATTTATGTTATTTAATTTATTTATTTATTTATTTATTCATTTAGCATATTTATATTTATTTATATTATTGTCAATTGTTTTACGCAATTCAGAATGAAGACCATTGTCGTGTTACCGTGGCGCTAACTGTTAGGGGAGGAGGTGAGGAGAGGTGGGGGTGGGCCGGGGGGGGGCGGGGGGGGCGGGGGGGGGCGCTAGCGTCATCGCTCATCGTCCCGGCCACAGCGATGAACGGACGACCGACGATGAAACGATTTCCAAAAGTGGCGACTTGGCACCTTCCGTTCCTTTTTAGCACCGATGTTCTTGAGTTTCTGTAACCACGAACCGTACAAGCGAAAGCATAGTACTGATTTCCCTTCGCCAATTATTCGGCTACCATGCAATTTTCAACCGCTGTAATAATACACTACACAAATAGCGTCGCCACGTTACGTGCAATTACGCTTAAGATGGCGGCCACCAACTCGATACTGATCTTTGGCTTGGCATTAGTAAAGATTTCTGTACCCGACGATAATGTTGGTTAGACAACACAAAATACATGTTGCCTATGGTTGAAATATAGCCTTAAAAGTAACAAATAATGGATTTAGATGGTGGCCATTTAAAAATTCATAGATGGCGGCCAGATACCAGCCGAATCGGAGAATGGGTTTGTCTATATTCAGGCCGTAACAGGAGATAAAATTTGCATACTTTGTCACCGTCGCCTCTTGTGCTTATATACCAATGGCAGATGTACATCGCGAGGATGGAGACAGGAGGCGGAGAAGCTGGCGGAGAGCAAGGAGGAGGGGGAGAAAGGAGAAGGTGGTGGAGAGAGGGGGAGAAGCTGGTGGAGAAAGGAAGAGGGGTAGAAGCTGGTGGAGGAGGTGGGTGAGAAGAGGGAGGTGGTGGAGAAGGAGGCAGGCGAGGTGCCGTTCTCCCTGGACCAACCTCTCCGCTTCTCTACACCTTCACCACCACGCCTTCTCCACCACCTCCTCCTTCTCTCACTAGCTTCTCCCTCTCCTTTTTTCAATTCCTCCGACACGGCAGGCTCTCCCCTCCTCGCTTGCTACCACCACCTTTTCGCCCTTCTCAAACCCTTTCTCTTTCCTCTCTCGCACACCACCTTCTCCGCTACTTTTCTCCACTAGCTTCTCNGTGTGTGTGTGTGTGTGTGTGTGTGTGTGTGTGTGTGTGTATGTGTGTTTATCTGTGCGTGTGCGTGTTCGTCACCAGGTGGTGTCTGTGACGATCTTTGAGTACGGTGGGCTAATCCTGGCCTCGAGTGTGTAGCGTCGTGAGAGTGTAGTGATGATGTTTTCGATTCTACTCATGGTGACTGCGCATTACCGACTTTCGATGGACGCTCCGATCCGTCTATCGGGAAGAGAGCTTTCCTTCCTCAGAGTTGCAGCAGCAGTATTTTACCCCTGTCATTTTTTACATAGGGCCTACATTATCGCTAAAAATTTCAAGATCTAAGAAAAAGTCGTAGAAACGATGTATACTACTACTATTGCTACCTCCACTGCTAGTACTACTACTACTACTACTACTACTACTACTACTACTACTACTACTACTACTACCACACTCTACTACTACTACTACTGCACTACTAGCTACTACTACTACTACTACTACCACTACTACTACTACTACGACTACCACCTACCACTGACCACCTACCATACCACAACCACTACAGCACGCACCGAACCAGCCACCACACCACCCCCCGCACCGCACACCACAACCACAACCACCTACGCACTACCCACTACCACTACCGCTTACCAGCTCCACGTTACTATTGCTACTACTACTACTATACTACTAAACTACAATTAATAACAATATTAATAATAATAGTAATAATAATAATAATAGTAATAATCGTGATTTCTGTTCGCAATAGCTACTTCCACGGTGCCAACGCTGAGGGTGAGACGGTCCACTTCGGCCTGCCGCTGCTCGTGCAAGTTCACAGTGACAAAGACGTCATTAAGGCTGCCATCGCCGGCAGAAATTTCGTGAAGCTGCGAGATTTCAGCATCGGTGCTTTCCTGCCCAAGAGTCACCATGGCAACGCTCCGGAGCCGACCGATGCCAGCGTCAAGGTAAGTTCGATCGCTGAACGCAAATGAAAAAAATAACAGATTAAAAACGTCGTGTTTTATTATATTTGGTTTGTTTATTTAAGAATTTTTCTAAAGAATCTCCAAAAAACACTACATCATTGAAAAATGCAAAATCACTGGATGCGGTAATATGCCTAGGTCAGGTGAGTTCTAATACCTTTCTGTGAGAGGTATATAATACCAAGAACATATAAAGAAGCGCGAAGTGCGAATAAAGTGCGAATAAGTGCGAAAAAGTGCGAAGAAGTGCGAATAAAGTGGCGAAAGAATGCCCGCACATAAGAGCATATAAAGATATACCTTCTTTATATGCTCTTGATAATACTAAATAAAAAAGAGGCAGGCGCCGTTTTGTAGAGTCAGCGCAATGATTATAGCCTAACTACCACACAGCTACTCTCCGCTCATAGATTTTACCTGACGCAACTCTATCACACCCGATCCTTAAGTATACTTTACAATATATCCTATAATATATGGGCCTATAGCGAGAGATGAGCGAGAGAGCAGAAAAAAAACAGCGAGCGAGAGAGAGAGCGCCTGAGAGAGAGAAGAGAAGCACAGCAGAGAGAGAGAGAGAGAGAGAGAGAGAGAGAAAGAGAGAGAGAGAGAGAGAAAAAAGAAAGAGGAGAGAGACGAGAGAGAGACGAGGAGAGAGAGAAAGAGAGAGAGAGAGAAGGGAGAGAGAGGAGAGAAAGATCGACAGAGGGAGAGAGAGAGAGAGAGAGAGAGAGAGAGAGAGAGAGAGAGAGGGAGAGAAAAAGAGTGAGAGAGGAGAGAGAAGAGAGAGAGAGAGACGAGAGAGAGAGAGAGAGAGAGAGAGAGAGAGAGAGAGAGAGAGAGAGAGAAACTTATGCTCTATCTGCTGTGAAGATAATTACTAGATACAATGAACGAGTCAAAAACGAATAATTACTACATAACATATTACTGCTTATCTTTTGCCGATGCTATAAATAAGAAAATGTGAAGTAAACGATAAACGAATCTCTGAAATGCTCTATTTTCCTGCAGCTGGATCATATCCCTGCTCAGCGATTCTTTGTGAAGGACTTCGGCGGAGCCGGCATAGGCATTCGCAAGTTGGCTCACGCCAAGTACCTGGCGGATAAGCTGAAGGCCAACGAGGAGGTCTTTGATCATGACTGGTTCTACATAGCACGCTACAGCAGGTGAGATGCCCCAGTCCCACCTAACCAACGCATACACACACGCACACACACACACACACACACACACACACACACACACACACACACACACACACACACACACACACACACACACACACACACACACACACACACACACACACACACACACACACAACACTTGCTAACCAGTATGTTCAGGTATGCTCTTGTGTGCTTCAGAACCCATGCACAGGTATCGGAGGCGACGTAACGAGATCTGGTTCTTCGCTGCAAAACTGGGATTGCCCGCCTATGTGCCCGCGGACGTCGATTAACAACGTGGAAGGTAGGTTGCTTGTCTGGCGTCACGTGTGTTGTACGTACGTTCGCGCCTGTGATGTGTGCGTGCGCCGCATGTGTGCGTGCTGTCGCGCGCGGGGGCGTGGTGCGTGTGCCAGGCGTGGTGATTACCAGAGGATTTACCAACCTAGCGTAGCGAGAGAGAGAGAGAGAGCCAGAGGAGAGAGAGCAGACTTAGAGAGGGGGAGCAGAGGCAGAGAGGGGAGGGAGAGAGCAGCAGAAAGAGAGAGAGAGAGGTTTCCATCGCGGGAGAGAGAGTAGAGGGGCGCGAGAAGCCGAGAAAGAGCAGAGACGAAGAAGGAGGGGGGGAGAGAGCCTGAGAGAGAGCCAAGAGAGAGAGAGAGAGAGAGAGAGAACAAGAGAAGAGAGAGATGAGAGAGAGACGGAGAGAGAGAGAGAAAGCAAGAGAGAGAGAGAGAGAGGCGCGCGCGGCGCGCCGCTGTTGCGGTGTGTTGTGATGTGGTGGTGTGGTGTGTGTGCTGTGTGTGTGATGTTGGTGTGTGCGTGTGCTGTGTTGTGTTGAAGGAGCTGTGCGTGCATGTAATGTGCATTATATATATAATATATATATATTATATATATATATATATATAATATATAATATACGCGTGGTATGGCCGTGTTGCGTACTATTCGTGCGCGTCTCTCTGTTGTTCGTGTTTGTGTTGCGCGCGCGCTGGTTTTGAGCGTGTTCGCTCGCGCGTACGTGTATCCACGTTCTTCCTCATGCACGTCTTATAACACAGTGAATAGCCCCGCTCAGAGCTGATGCACGCCTGCCCCTGCCTCTCTCTTCTCTCCCTCTCTGCGTATATTAGGAGGCACCACGCACTCCCATGACACCCTGCTTACCACCTTATGACGAACCGGCATTCGAGAAGAGCAGAGTATCCAGGAGGCGACTCCTTGTGGCTACACCGCGTGAACTGGACGACATTTGCGAGCTGAGGCCGCAGCATCCAGCCAGGCATTCGGATGTTCTGAAGTCCTCCGCGATCATAAGTGAGTATTCGCGCCGCCATCTGAATAAGAACTGGAATCGAATCGTCGCGACCACGACCTTGCGTAGTCACGTGACGACACATTCAGCACGCTTTGCACAGACTTCTGTTTTTAGTGGCGAGTTTTTAGCCCGCGGCTTTACTGACACGATGATGTTTTCCTTTGCAGGAATGAAGAAGAGAGATCCCGACTTTAAGTCCAAGGGTCCCTTGATTCTAAGTGTTACGCGTAAGACCGGTGGCAACTGCGACAAGGAGTTCCGCATGATGACGCCACTTCCGGACCAGTTCAAAGGAAAGCCCCGCCTACTCGCTAAATTTGTAAGTTCTGTGCGCTTATCGCTATGGATTGAACCTCACTAATCCGTAATCTGATGGCTTGGCACCTTTAGTGGTTCGAAAAAAGCTATTAAATCTGGCCGCCGTTGGCTTTATCTGCCGATCAACTTATTTTTGTCTCATGGCACAGAAAGGGGGCGTCTGTTCACAGCTACGTGGTCTTATCATGCTAACACTGATATTTTGTTCGTTCAGCCACAGTTTTCCACCCTCGGCACGTTCCCCTCTGCGCGCTCCGAGGGATTCGTCGCTTACGCCTTCGATACGACGGCTACTTCCGTCTGTGCGGCAGCGTGACACCAGGGGCGATTTCGCGGAGCGCGATCAGCGACCTGGGTCTGCTACGACAGGAAACCTTCTACGTGTCAATTCAGCAAAAGCCTTCGAAGCTGTTCGATAGGACCAACACTATTCTCGTACCAGCCTGCGACGAATGAGGAACTCGGCCCTCGATCGATTTAGCCTGCCAGTGTTTATAGCAAACGAGCAAAAAAAAAACGATTCATTCACAATGCAAATTCTCAAAAAAGCTCCCACATTGTAAGCTGTAAAAAAAGAAATGATTTTTTTATGAAAACGCTCATCACAAGTGCGTTGCGACATAAATATAATGTTGTTATTTTTGAAATGGTAAAACTGTTTTTTATCAATTCTGTTATCTCCAGTACCGATGTTACACCGATCTATAAATGGGGAATCGATGTGATAATGAAAGGATACGGTAGAAATAATATCATACACGAGACCGCGGTGAAGTGACCGATCAATATCGCTAGTAATCGATACATACATGATCGTTGTTCATGAGCATGGATATACATAATACCAGGAGCTAATAATGACAAATTTGTCATTATTAGCTCATGATAATACAGGTACATGAGCGTGGAAGTATAATTTTTGCGTGTCTCGAGATTTGGCTGTGAGCTCACAAGATGGCTGACGAACGCATAGCAAGCACTGCTAGACATGCATGAAAGGACGTATTGTATAATTTTGTATCTGGCATATTCCGCTTCCCAATAAGCCAGTTCGTAGTTACAGTCTGCGCATGCGCAAGCTTTGCAACGAATTCTTCCGGGTCAGGTCATTTAATTGTGACAAAATAGTTCGTATTTCGACCGCACAGTACACATACGCATGCATCTGTGTCGTTGTAATGCTGTAAACAGGAATGATGATAGAAAGCCAAACTTGTTGTAGTAACCGGAATAATCTTTAATATCTCATAGTAGGGTAGACGACATCGCACAAAGAGACAAGGAACGCGCACACGCACATACGCGCGTGTGCCTCCTTCCGCGACCAGACCCCGAATCCCCTTCCTACATCTCTGTCCTATCTATTACCCCCCAAAACTCCTACAAACATACTGCCCGCACATGTAACCGTTCTCACAGACCGCGTCCTACCTCCCATTTCACAATGACCCTCTAATCTGTCTAACCTAACCACGTCTACCATTCTCCCTAATACATCAATGTAGCCGCGCATCTTGTTGCGCGACGCTCTGTCTAGCTAGACTATGGCTAAAACAACTACCAGTCTAGCTCCACTGACTAATCCATGTAACACGTGCAAAATACATGTTACAATGCTACAGTCTTCGAGTGTGCACGTACACGTGCGTGCGTGCGTGTGCACGTACACACACGTTCGTTCGTTCGTGCGTGCGTGCGTGTACACGTACACGTGCGGGCGTGCGTGCGTGTGCACGTACACGTGCGTGCGTGCGTGTGCACGTACACGTGCGTGCGTGCGTGTGCAAATACACGTGCGGGTGTGCGCGCGTGCGTGCGTGTGCACGTACACGTGTGTGCGTGCGTGTGCACGTACACATGCGTGCGTGCGTGTGTGTGTGCACGGGTGCGTGCGTACGTGTGCACGTACACATAATACATGTACATATACGTACTGAACCGAGAGCGCACGCCGCACTCGAGATTTCAAGGATTTTTGTCACAAATGACCTGATGACCTGTGACGTCACACACCCCTTGGCTAACTACGAACTGGCTTATTTGTCCAGCTCTCTCTCTCTCTCTCTCTTTCTTTCTCTCTTTGTTTCTTTCTTAGCTGTCTGGTCGCTCTCTGTCTTCATATGTGTGTCTCTCCCTTCCCCTTCTCTCGCGTGTCCTCAGTCATGCAATGACAGCTACATATATACGTGCGTATATAACTGCTACATAATGCCAGCTAACACCCTGTCATAACCTGTGGCGTAGTTAGGGGGGGGGCAAAGGCATGGTCCTGATGATCCGAAAGTAAAAAATAAAAAAAATAAAAAAATTGTTCTACTAAAAAGAGAATTGCCGTAGTCAGAATGAAGGCTGTACATGTACTCAAACGTGCCTCAAATACCATCTCCTGCGATCTACATTTTCGAAATTTTCTGGGGGAGCACCCCCATACCCCCGCCTGTTTTCATCTCCTCCTTGGAATCCCGAACAGTTACATATCTTGGGAGCAGAGAACA
>NW_014577758.1:231082-234527 GCF_000485595.1 Priapulus caudatus | reverse complement strand
ACACACACACACACACACACACACACACACACACACACACACACACGCATACACACACACACGCACACGCAAACACACACGAACACAATAAGCACGTGCGCACGGATACACAACCGCACACGTACGCACACATACGTGCACACACGCACACGCGTACGAACCCGAACACACGAACGCACCAACAAGCACATACGCACGCAGATGCACACACACGTACGTACGCGCGCACACACACAAGCAAAACGCACGCACGCGCACACACACCAGCAAAACGCACGCACGCACACGCACACGTGCGCGCGTACACACATGCAACACACATACGTACGCCCGCGCACGCACAGGAACGAAATCCCGTGTGCACTCACGCACGTACGATGGTGCCCCTCCCCCTCCCTGTAAGCTCCTGTCTCTCATTCCCTCTCTTTCGCGCGCACATGATTCTCCTTACGTTGCTCGTCACTTTCTTTAGCCCCCCTTATTACACCCCCCCCTATTATTAGACCCCCTTATTACGACTCCCTTATTACACCCGCTGTACCCCGCCGGTTAGCGAGCCGACGGAAAACAACAAGATAACAGCTATCATTGACCGTTTATATTGGCGCACGTTGCGCGCAGCTCTCTCTCTCTCTCTCTCGGCTAACGCTCCATTAAGAGCGTTCCCAATAAGTCATTAATATCGTGATATAAAAGAGATGTTAAGGAGGGGGCGGATCTATATAAAAGAGATGTCAAGGGGGGGTTAGACATTAAATAGATATCAAGAGGGGGTTAGATATAAAATATATATCAATGGGATATGAAAGTCGGCGCTTCATTTGAGTCTGATCAAAGCGAGCTTGAAAGGAAGGCGTTGATCTTCCAAGTGAAATGTTTGCTTCGTTTCGCTCGCCTTCGCTGCTCGAGCAAGCGAAATACAGAGCGGGGGCATGTTCGCTTTGTGTGTGTCTTCCCTCTCTCTTTCTCTTCCTCCCCCTCTCTCTCTCTCTCTCTCTCTCTCTTCCCTTCATTTCTTTTCTTTTTTACCCGCTCTCAATAGCCCCTGAGGCCCTCAGGCCCCTCAGGCCCTCAGGCCCTCAGGCCCTCAGGCCCTCAGGCCCCTCAGGCCCCTCAGGCCCCTGAGCTCAGGCCCTGTCACACTAGAGCGTATAGCCTTAACGTATGCCGAGCGAATGAATTATTTTGGAAAAGCCATCATACGCTGGCATACGTCGACCCGGGCACCTANCACACACACACACAACACTACACACACCACCACACACACACGACACACACATCACACACACACACACACACACACACACACAACACACACACACACACACACACACACACACACACACACGAAAACAACTAGACAGAGGGCACTCAAAGAGAGTGCATACCTCCGCGAACGTGTAACGTGTATAACAGCTGGCTCGCTGCTGCTGACTGGACGCTCTAAGGCGAGCTGGTGCTGAATCGATCGCGCCAACGCGTGTAACATGTATACATGTGTATAACAGCTGGCTCGCTGCTGGCTGCTGCTGACTGGACGGCCTAAGGCGAGCTGGTGCTGAATCGATCGCGCCAACGCGTGTAACATGTATACATGTGTATAACAGCTGGCTCGCTGCTGGCTACACACACACACGAACACACACCCACGAACACACACACGAACACACACACACGAACACACACACGAGAGCGATTACATTACCTCCCTGCAACTCCGTTGCGCGGAGGTAATAAGGATGTGCGTACGGATACACAAACGCACACGTACGCACACATACGTGCACACACGCACACGCGTACGAACCCGAACACACGAAAGCACCAACAAGCACATACGCACGCAGATGCACACACACACGTACGTCCGCGCGCACACACACGCAAAACGCACGCACGCGCGCACATACACAAGCAAAACGCACGCACATGCAACACACATACGTACGCGCGCGCACGCACAGGAACGAAATCACGTGTGCACTCACGCACGTACGATGGTGCCTCCCCCTCCCTGTACGCTCCCGTCTCTCATTCCCTCTCTTTCGCGCGCACATAACTCTCATTACGTTGCTCGTCACTTTCTTTAGCCTACCATCGTTATACCGGACGTACATCCCACTTCTCCCCCATCGCTGCCCCCCTCCCCAGCCACCCATCTCCTAACGACCCCCCTTATTACACCCGCTGTACCCCGCCGGTTAGCGAGCCGACGGAGAACAACAAGATAACAGCTATCATTGACCGTTTATATTGGCGCACGTTGCGCGCAGCTCTCTCTCTCTCTTTCGGCTAACGCTCCATTTGGAGCGTTCCCAACTTTAATGTCATTAATATCGTGATATAAAAGAGATATCAAGGGGGGCAGATCTATATAAAAGAGATATCAAAAAAGAGTTAGATATGAAATAGATATCAAGGGGGGGTTAGATATAAAATATATATTAATGGGATATGAAAGTCGGCGCTTTATTTGAGTCTGATCAAAACGAGCTTGAAAGGAAGGCGTTGCTCTTCCAAGTGAAATGTTCGCTTCGTTTCGCTCGCCTTCGCTGCTCGAGCAAGCGAAATACAGAGTGGGGGCATATTCGCTTCGCTCACCTTTTTTGCGCAAGCAAGCAAAATACAGAGCGGGGCCATGTTCGCTTCGTTTCGCTGGACTTTGTTGCTCGAGCAAGCTAAATACAGAGCGGGGCATCTTCGCTTTGTTTCGCTTCCCTTCGCTGCTCGAGCAAGCGAAATACAGAGCGGGGCATCTTCGCTTTTTTTCACTCGCCTTCGCTGCTCGAGCAAGCGAAATACAGAACGGGGCATCTTCGCTTTGTTTCGCTCGCCTTCGTTGCTCGAGCAAGCGAAATGCAGAGCGGGGCATGTTCGCTTCGTTTCGCTCCCCTTCGTTGGGCAAGCAAGCAAAATACAGAGCGGGGCATCTTTGCTTCGTTTCGCTCGCCTTCGCTGCTCGAGCAAGCGCAATACAGAGCAGGGGCATGTTCGCTTCGTTTCGCTAGACTTCGCTGGTGAAGCAAGCAAAATTGAGACTGGGGTATGTTCGCTTCGTTTCGCTGGACTTCGCTGGACTTCGCTGCTCGAGGAAGCACAATTGAGACCGGGGTATGTTCGCTTCGTTTCGCTGGACTTTGCTGGTCGAGCAAACAAAATTGAGGCCGGGGTATGTTCGTTTCGTTTCAAAAAAATCGCTGGACTTCGCCGGTCGAGTGCGTGCCGTGCCGTGGTCGAGTCGTGTGCGTGTGCCTGTGCGTGTGCGTGTGCGCGTGTGTGTGTGTGCGCGCGCGCGTGTGTGTGTCTTTCCTCTCTCTTTCTCTTCTCCATTCTCTCCTCTTTCTCCTCCCTCTCTCTCTCTCTCTCTCTCTCTCTCTCTCTCTCTCTCTCTCTCTCTCTCTCTCTCTCTCTCTCTCTCTCTCTCTCTCTCTCTCTCTCTCTC
>NW_014577758.1:228746-230909 GCF_000485595.1 Priapulus caudatus | reverse complement strand
TCAATTATGGGACTCTTGCATAACTATAGCGTAATCATCCGCAGAGGCAACCGTGTACTTCGTTTGCTATATACCATTGCGCCGGACCTATAGTGGTACATATTGCGGCCAAATCCCAACTTGAGGTTTCCTTACATAATTCATAGTCATCATCATCATCATAACCCCAACCCTATCACTCTAATCCCTAACCAAAACCCATATATATAATCATAACCTTATTCCTGATTCCAACCCTAACCCGATAACTATTCATAGTCACAACTGAGTATCATTACTAACCCTAGCCTTAAAGCTGGACCTAACCTAACCCAACACTAAGCACAACTCTGACCCTAAAACTTAATCGTGACCATATACTGTAATATTGTATACGCACGTTCACGAGTCCTAAAGCAGGATAGCTCTACGATTGACCGTGTGTCTTCGGATGGATAGAATTTGTAGTAATTCATAACATTTCAGTCGTGTATTTATGATATATATATATATATATATTTATTTATTTATTTATTTATTTATTTATTTATTTATTTATTTATTCATTTACATATTTATATTTATTTATATTTTGTCAATTGTTTTACAATTCAGAATGAAGACCTTGTTCGTGGTTACCGTGGCGCTACTGTTCGCTAGCGTCATCGCTCATCGTCCCCGCCACAGCGATGACGACGACGACGATGATAGCACCGACCACGATGACGACGATTTCCACAGGTGCGAAACTGGCACTTCCTCTTTCTTAGCACATGGTCTGTTTCTGTACACGACCGTCAAGCGAGCATAGTACTGATGCCCTTCAATTATTCGGCTACCATGCATTTTCAACCGCCGTATATACACTACAATAGCGTCCCACGTTACCTGCAATTACCTTCAAGATGGCGGCCACCAACCGATACTGATTTTGCTTGCATTATAAGGTTCCTTGACCCCGATAATGTTGGTTTAGACACCAAAATCATGTTTCTATGTTGAATATTAGCTGAAAAGTGAAAAATAATGGATTTAGATGGTGGCCATTTTAAAATTCAAGATGGCGGCTAGATGAAAATTGAAAGTTAGATCATTTTCCATTATGGACTCTTGCTAGTATTTAACTATCTCTACTAAGCATCCATACTTACGCGGCAGGAGATTCGCGTGAGAACGGTGTTGCCACGAATGTGCAACTCCTAGACCAACGGACACGTGCATGACGCGCCTTCTATTTTATAGCGTGTGGCTATCAGCGAATATCGCGTGTCAAGGTAAATGCGATAAGGTTTGCTCGAGCCATCTTCGGTCAAGTGAGGGATGATCTCTCGCGTCGTGCATGGGCGTTGCACTGGAAATTGCCAGAGATCACATCGCGAGCACATAAACTATAGCTGTTATTTGTGCTCTTATAGTCACATGATGATGGTGATGATGATGATGATGATGATGATGATGATGATGATGATGATGATGATGACTATGAATACGAATATCTAAAATGCATGGCAGCGGCGCAGCGGCGTACACAAAATACCGCTCCTACATTAGATATAAATACGTACTTCATTTTTAATAATACTTCACCAGACTTCTCATGCAAATGAAAAACCAGGCCAAGGAAATAGACCAGACAATCTGAATATGAGGACAGACGCGATTTCCGGCCAACATAATATATAGATCAATATATTTGAAATTTCACCAGTTCTGTCGAAACCTTATAGCGCACCAATGAAAATCAACTAAGCTTCAGTATGGTTAGCTGTGACTACCTGGCTGATAGGTGCATCTGTGGGATATAATTATTTATATAATTTATAAGAACTCATAAATATAATAAGGGCAAGTGTATCCATATGCGCACGCACGTACACACGTGCTCACACACACGCGCACACGCACTCGCATATAGGGTCTACACACACATGCGCGCGCATCCGTACACGCACACACGCGCACAAACGCGCACACAAGTACACACTCACACATGCGCAAACACGCACACACGCACGCGCACGCACACACATGCACGCACACAGACACACACACACGCACGCACACACGCACGCGCGCGCACATAAACCGCATACAAGCACACGGGCGCGCGCGCACACACACACGTACGCACACACACACACACACACACACACACACACACACACACACACACACACACGTACG
>NW_014577758.1:226941-227522 GCF_000485595.1 Priapulus caudatus | reverse complement strand
GTGCGTGTGCGTGTGCGTGTGCGTGTGCGTGTGCGTGTGAGTGTGTGTGTGTGTATGTGTGTGTGCGTGTGTGTATGTGTGTGTGAGTGTGTGTGTGCGCGCGCGTGTGCGTGTGAGTGGGTGTGTGTGTGTGTGTGTGTGTGTATGTGTGTGTGTCTGTGCGTGTGCGTGTTCGTCCCCAGGTAGTGTTTTTGACGATCTTTGAGTACGGTGGGCTAATCCTGGCCTCGAGTGTGTAGCGTCGTGAGAGTGTAGTGATGATGTTTTCGATTCTACTCATGTTGACTGGGCATTAGCGACTTTCGATGGACGCTCCGATTCGTCTATCGGGAAGAAAGCTTTCCTTCCTCAGAGTTGCAGCAGCAGTATTTTACCCCTGTACAATGTGTCTACATAAATGTCATTTTTTACATACATTTTCGCGATAAAATCTATAAGATCTAAGAAAAAGTCGTGGAAACGATGTATACTAGCTACTACTATTGCTGCCTCCACTGCTAGTACTACTACTACTACTACTACTACTACTACTACCAGGGGCGGCGCCACGAGGGGGGGGCAGGGGGGGGCGGTCGCCCCCC
>NW_014577758.1:226260-226931 GCF_000485595.1 Priapulus caudatus | reverse complement strand
AGGAACGGAATTTATTTTTTTTATGAAAACGCTCATCACAAGTGCATTGCGACATAAATATAATGTTGTTATTTTTGAAATAGTAAAACTGTTTTTTATCAATGATGTTATCTCCAGTACCGATGTTACACCGATATATAAATTGGGAATCGATGTGATAATGAAAGGATACGGTAAAAATAATATCATACACGAGACCGCGGTGAAGTGACCGATCAATATCGCTAGTAATCGATACATACATGATCGTTGTTCATGAGCATGGATATACATAATACCAGGAGCTAATAATGACAAATTTGTCATTATTAGCTCCTGATAATACAGAGGTGTTTGACGATCATCAAAAGTTTGTAACACGAGTGCGCAAGAATTAGCCTTGCTCATAGGCTTATTTTACCTGCCTCCTCGTTAAGTCATTGTAGATTATCACAAATGGGTCGCTCAGGGTATTTTAACAAACGCACGCTGCCTCGATATCCGCACACAACGCGTTCACGTGCGCCTACCACTATACCACCATATGCACCATCGTACGTGCGTGAGTGCACACGTGATTTCGTTCCTGAATTTCGTTTCGTGTGTGTGTGTGTGTGTGTGTGTGTGTGTGTGTGTGTGTGTGTGTGTGTGTGTGTGTGTGTGTGTGTGTGTGTGTGTGTGTGTGTGTGTGT
>NW_014577758.1:215051-222150 GCF_000485595.1 Priapulus caudatus | reverse complement strand
CACACACACACACACACACACACACACACACACACACACACACACACACACACACTATGTATTTGCGGAGGGATGTGTCTTATGCTGTCTTCCATCCTAACTACAACAATAATGCTGATTAGCCATGACCCGAATATACATATGCACCAGGCACCTTCTATAACAAACAAGACGTGATTTCACCGAATAATCGCCGTGTAGACCCAATATATACATATGTTATTTCCTAACACGAGGAGTAAAGGTAAACCTGCACATATTAGCGACAGATAGTGGGAATCAACATTAAATACAGGGCCGTTGCCTGAACAAATTACTAGAGATTGACGGGGACAAAATATTATCGTGACTCCGCTCAGTCAGCTGGGTATTGACGAGGGAATGGGTGCAACTACCTGTCAACGTGCATGCATGGTGTGACGGGCTGGGCCTGAGACGATGGTTTCACACATAGCGCATGATGATTGACAATAAGTTTCGGTTTTTTTAAGATTTATTGAGCTTTTATTAGATTTTTTTCAAAATCTAGAGATAGCAGGCGCTCATCATGAAACCTCGGAAGCTAATGCCCTGTCTAAGGAAGCTACACCCGTACAAATTCTCCCTGCAGCATATCGCGAAACCTATGTCAGCGCATTTATCTACTATCTATGCCATCCAATTTCCCAAAGATCTAGGCGGGTAGGTTTCCCCTTGCGCCCCAGAGACGCCGACCCTGAAGTATTCAATGTACGCGCTGGATACTGCGATGGATAATTCTATCGTTACACGTACTATCAAGAGCGTATTAAGTATACATACTTAATGATACGCTCTTACACATATACGCTCGTGGTACTATGGATATACGGAAGACGCTATGATTCCGCCGATGAGCCGTTATATTATTATATTGTTATCGTGCATAGCAACATATTTATGCGGTAATCTTGTTTTTCGGCAATCACGACCACCAAACATGGTCCACATCGCCGCTGGCAGAATTGAACCTCAAGTAAACACGCGACCAGCGACGGGTATACCTGGATGACCTTGAGTGACCGTGACCGACATAGATAATGAGACGTGGACCGGGAGTCGTATATAAAAGGACACACCCATTCAGCCGCAGTAATCGACTTCTCTTCTGGACATATAAGGTAAATGCGCGTGCTCTCATTCCGTTAGTTTCAGTGTGACGCTTTATATCGATCTCTGGTTGAGATTTTTATTTCGTATACGATTTCAATCGTGTGCGGGGTGACCGTATAGCCTATTATAAATCTTCTTATGCTGAAGCCAGTACTATTATTGGATATATTGGATCCGTAATATAAACACAGTTATTTATAAATCTCTGATAACCTAACTTTCTATAGACCGTTACAATTAATTTGATGATTAGCTTATAATAGTTTCGCCTATTCCGAGTTAGAAATATATTTAGTTTCATATACATTTCCGCTATAATAATATCAGGAGTGAATAATAATCGATTATCTATTATCATTCACTCCTGAATTATCGATTATTATTCACTCCTGAATTATCTATTATTATTCATTCCTGAATTATCGATTATTATTCACTCCTGAATTATCGATTATTATTCACTCCTGAATTATCGATTATTATTCACTCCTGAATTATCGATTATTATTCACTCCTGAATTATCGATTATTATTTACTCCTGATAATATTGTTCTTTTTCATCGGCATAGCATCATGTTGAGGAAGATATTGATTCTGGTTTGTCTGACCGGGCTGGCGGTGGCCACCCACTCACGCCACGATCATGCGGACTTCGAGTGAGTGCACTATGCCTGTAATAGTATAGTACCTGCAATACTAATCAGTTCGTCGTATAGGTGTTCATTAATTCGCTATTGATTGTGCGAGGGATAGACTGGAGATTATATCTAGATTCCGGCACGACGTACATGACCTCTTTTTTCTAGAAATATACTAAAATAAATTATACCGGCAAGTATAACCTCGTATCGAATGTATACCAGAAATAGTATGTATATGTATGCATGTATGTACCAGAAATATACGACCACTAACTTGGTGACGCATCTTAGATGTATTAATTATGAGAAAAAGAATTCTATTCGCACGCGTACGATCTTTCTTTTGAGCGCCCTTCCCCTTCTCCCTTTCACTGTCTCGATCTTTCTTGCTCATTTCTTGCCTTACCTCTCTCTCGCACTGTTTCACTCTCGTTCTTTCTATTTCTGTTGTTCTTTCTCTTTCTCTTTCTCTTTCTCGTTCCCTTTCCCTTTTCCTTTTCCTCCCCTTTCCTTATCAGTTTCTCCGTCGCCCTTTCCTTTTCTCGTTCTCGTTCTCTTATTCTCTCTCTCCCTTTCTCACCAACCGATGATGTGTATAGCTCTCGTCTTAGCGATTTATGTGGGGGTCGACTCGAAAGCCTAGTGCTACTTTGATCTTCACAGCACTCATTTAATTGTTAGTAAGTAATTCACTATTCTTTTTTATTTATACTCTTACGTTATACCCATCATACACTGTATGTGTTGTATGTGTATACTGCTGTATTGTGACTAAGTTATGTGCTAAATAGATAATCTGAATCTAACTCGCGTCCCCCCGCGTGCGTGTGTATTTTGCAGACGGGATCCTTGCACGGGCAGGGAATGTCCCACCTACGGTGTCGTCTGCTCGTCCAGCGAGTACGAGGTGAGAGAGTACGCGGAGTCATGGTGGGTCAGCACCACAGTACGCAGCTTCAGCCGGGGTTACGCCGCTTACCAAGGAGCCGGCATAATCTACAAGTACGTGCATCACTTTTTTTCTGAGTAATTTATGACCCACTGATTTGATTAAAGCAAAAGAAAATCTTTTGTATAATTTTTGGGGGTTTAGGCCATTTTGGGGGTTAGGTCATTATTTTTCATAATATTATATTGACCCGACTATCATATCAGTGATGGTCAACAACAAACATCCATTGTGTTTATCCGCGTTCGTGTATTTTCCATTGCGTCATTTCATCGGCATATTTCGAGAGAGTTCAACATAATTTAATTATAAATAATATATTTATTTAAAATATAATTATTATTATAATATAATTAAAATATTATAATTAATATATAATATAATTAATATATAATATAATTAAAATATTATAATTAATATATAATATAATTAAAATATTATAATTAATATATAATATAATTAAATATAATTAATCTCTATTATCCGCTCTTGATATTATCATATATAATTATAAATATATAGCTTGCCATTGCTACACATAATTCGGCACAACGTCTTTTGCAATGTTTTATAGCGATACTCATTTATAGAAATCACACGATTTTCATCTCCTCGTGATGAATTCTCCCCTTGTTTTCTGAGCGATTACCTTCACATGCTGCATCGTTATGCGTTCTGCTTCTGTTCCCGTGTAGGTACATGCACGGTGCGAACTCGGACGCAGCTGACATCGAGTCAGGTTGGCCGATCCTCGTGCAGATACGCTCTAACGTCGAGGAAGCGAAAGATGCGGTGCGTAACGTGCGAGAGGGCGGCGACATAGAACAGCAAAGCTTCAGCGTCGCCATCTACATCCCGCGCGAGAATTGGGGCTCGATGCCAGAGCCCTCTGACGAGCGAGTCAAGATCGACACCATTCCCGTGACGCGCTTCTTCGTTCGCAATTTCGGCGGCTGGTCGTCTGGCATGAAAACGCTGCGCTCGGGTAGGTACCTTGCGCAGAAGCTGAAGGCCAACGATGAGTGGTTCGACTCGGACTGGATGTATCACGCCATCTACAACAGGTGTGTGCGTGTGCGTGTGTGCGTGTGTGCGTGCGCGCGTGTTTGTGTGTGTGTGCGTGCGTGTGCGTGTGTGCGCGTGCGCGCGTGCATCCGTGCGCGCGTGTTTGTAGATATGTACGTGTATGTCTACGTTATTATTGTTTGGCAATGAAGTATTCGCGTTATCAGATATTCGGTCTCTCATAGGTGTTGGTCTCAACACCAATGTTTACCATTAACATTTAATGTTTGCGTACAATCCAGTGCAGTAACAATTAGGTGCAACATCTATCGCGCAAATATTTGAAACTAATTAATATGTCACCGCCGATGAAGCAATATTTGAGTTTGACACCCATAATAAATAAAGTAACGTGGACTGTACGCTAGCATGACATACATACATCTCCTCATCTGTGTACGTTCGACTCTCTGCGGCAGGCCTAACCAAGTCTTCGGAAGACGCAACGAGATCTGGTTTTTCTCTCCCAAGTTCACGACACCAGCTTGCGCCCGCGATCCACCGGTTGACAACAACATCGAAGGTACGTCCGATGACGTCAGCTGTTACGTCATGTCTCGCGCTTGCATCACAGCAAGCTTCTTAACATTCTCGGTTAATTCATTATAGCATGTACTCGTGCACTCGTGATTTATCAGCCTGCAGATAATTAGATTCGTGTAAAAGATATTTCTTCCATGTAGTTTATGGCCAGAACAACTCGCCCTGACAATGTTTGTGTGGGACGAGGCCCAACACTGCCTCCCTAGTTGATGTAATATCGATACTAACTATAAGGGGATGTCACGACTACTATCTACATAATTTATTATTTTGATTAGTTATACTGTGATTTGTTACAAATCGGTTCCATGGGCAGACGTTGGGAAGAAGGGAGGGGAGGACGGATAAGGACGGATAAGGTAGAAGTCATTCATGCTCTGCATTCTATAACACGGGCAGGCCAGAAGGCTCACGCCACAGCAGAAATTCGAATCTCGGATATTCAAAAAAACTGTTGTGACCAATCCGATTATGCGTTACTTTTCACTCCTGGGTTGATTAATCCGGATACGGATTTCATTCAGTAGCTATGTGCTCGAAATTCGGAATTCGACATCATACGAGAATCGAGTTTTGAATTCAGGCTGGTCGTGCCTCACCGCTGTCCTCTTTTGTCTCGTGTCCACGCGTATCTTTGACACCCGAGATAATAAGCCATATCGGAATGTCCCCGCCGCCATATTGAGATCAGATAAGAGGGGGTATAAGTTGCCTATATATAACATGGTTTGTATAGGACTAGTCTAGGTTTTTGATCTATAATTCTCTTCACTAACATCGTACTTCAATTCACAGGTGCGTTTCTGTTTACAGAAACATTTACAAATATGATTGTGGTCATTTGGGATATTTTGCAATGTTTGTGTTAATGCAAAAACTAAAAACGAGTGTTTACATTAAAGTAATTACGTCACCGTGAATAGTAAAAATAACAAGATATAAGTGATTCTGTTCACTTTTTATGGTTAAATTGCTGCATTATACTTCTTATTTTACTATATTGTTCGATGTGAACATACACTCGTGACTCATACATAGCCCATAGCAAGCAATAGCAAGCATAATATCAAATCGTCCAGGTTTTTTGGATTTTTAACTAGTTGAGAAACAATCTTATCAGGTAAGAATTTGACGATACGTTTAGTCCCGTTAGTCCTTACTTTTAATGTAAAAAAATGGCAACAAAAATTTTACAAATTTTACCATAGAAAATTCGTGACGTAGTCAATTTAATCATCTTTCCTAAGCGCGCCTCGGTCATTTTATATCCCCTTTTTCTATTACCTAAGCAACACAGCTGGACTTTCCGATATCACTTATATTAGGGGTTAATAATGACAAATTTGTCATTATGACAATTTGTCAACTGACAATAATAATGACAAATTTGTTATTATTAACCTCTGCTTATGTCCACAGAGGAGACGACCGTGTGGGAGCTGCTGGAGAGATACGACAACGGAATAGAGAAGAGGAGCTACCCGGGAGGAAGATGTATGTGTTACACGGTCAGTGATGACGTGTGCGATGAACGCGAGGCTATGCGGCAGGCTATGGGAGGCATCAAGAAGCTCGTACAAGGTAGCGAAAAATAGTAAATAATAATAATAATAATAATAATAGTAATAATAATAACTAGAGCACTCGGAGAGCACAGACCTCCGCCAAGGCAGCTGAATTCTCTCAATGTGAAATTTTTATTAATTAATTTATTAATTAAGTGAAAAAATTAATTAATTAATTAATTAATTAAATAATTAATTGGATCCGGATTAGTGCGAGCGTGCAGGTGGGGAGGACTGTGGTTGCCCCTTAGCCTGTGTTTGTAAGTCTACAGCGTCTGCTAAACGACAACACGCTCTCTGCGCTCGTCTCTGCATGCAACCAAGCCGTCTCAAAGTCTGTTCGATCAGGGAAACACATCTTGCATCCCGTCTAGACAACCTGCGACCGCCGTTGGGAAGCGATAGATCAGCGTCGTATAGAGAGAGCGGCGGCGCGCACATGCGCGCGCGTCATATGCCATAAAATCGTGAATGCTCACAATCGATCAGGGAGCCCTGGCTTGCGGGGAAGCAGCCGTATCGCGTGTAACTCCCGCGGAGAGATGTTGATAATTTCAGCTTCTATTTTGGCAGGCAGTCGGTTTAATTTTCCACGTCGTGGCTCAGAAGCTGGATCTATCTTCGGCGGTTAGCGGAACTTGATGCGTAAACCGTTCTGTCTGGTTAGAGCATCCTCACTTCGTGGCCCGTGGCAGTTATAGGCGTTATTACGGTCCGATTCCGCGCGCCGCTGAGTAACCCTAACAGTTCGGCAACGTATCGACAGTAGAAAAAATCTATATTTCTGGCGGCAAATCCCAGTCAGTACATCAATAAAACTCCATTTCAAATTGATGATGGCGTTCGCTTCGTTTTACTAAGTCATACTGGCGTTTTTGCATTTTGTCTTGCTCCACTTCCCCACCTCATCTGCTCCATCGCTCTCGCTGTCTACTTCGATCTCGTTCTTTTCATTCTCGCGCTCTCTGGCGGCTCTCGCCTTCTTTCTCTGCTCTCGCTCGTGCTCTCCTCCCGCCTCCCTGTACGGTCTCCTCGTCTCTCATTCCCTCTCTTTGCCGAACGCGCACATGACTCTCATACGTTGCTCGTCACTTTCTTTAGGCCTACCAATCGTATTCAGACGTACATCCACTTCTCCGCGCATCGCTGCCAGCCCCCCCAGCCACGCCTACCTCCTAACGACCTCCTATTACGACCCGTGTAC
>NW_014577758.1:206197-212164 GCF_000485595.1 Priapulus caudatus | reverse complement strand
AGCCAGCGCACCTAGCGAAGTGAACTGAACACGTGCATGGTAACACAACACCACACACATCCAACGAACATCATGGCTACGCGGTGAAAACATAACCTCCGGTTCTAACATAAACGGGTAATAATATAATAATAATATAATAATAATAATATAATAATAATTTAATCATTATAATAATAGTGATAAACATCGCTAACGGATATCATGAATTGGTGGGCACGTGATTACAAAGGAAGTAGGTTATGGTGATTCTGGAAAGATCTTCGGCGTTCACTGATGTTGATTCAGTGTCACATGTGATGGGCTAGACTAATCGTAGCATATATATATATATATATTATATATAATATTATATATATTATATGTGGTGTGTGTGTGTGTGTGTGTGTGTGTGGTGTGTGTATATGTGTGTGTGTTGTGTGTGTGTGTGTGTGTGGTCTGTGTGTGTGTGGTTGTGTACGTGTGTCTGTGTGTGTGTGGTGTGTGTGTGTGTGTGTGTGCTGTGTGTGTCTGTGTACGTGTACGTGTGTGTGTGTGTACGTGTGTGTGTGTGTGTGTGTGTGTGTTGATGTGTGTTGATGTGTGTGTGTGTGTTGTGTACGTGTGTGTGTGTGTGTGTGTGTGTGTGTGTAGTGTGTGTGATGTGTGGTTGTATGATGTGCACGAGGTGCGTGTGCGTGTGCGTGTGCGTGTGCGGCGCTAGGTGTCGTGTGCGTGTGCGTGTGCGGCGTCGTGCGTGTGCGTGCGGTGCGTGCGTGCGTGCGTGCGTGAGTGGTGTGTGTTGTGTGTGTGTGTGGCAGAGAAAAAGAGAGAGTGGTGAGCGAGAGAAAGTACGATGACTGATTGCACTCATGAACTCTGCATTTAAAGGTTATCAGGAAGAAAAAAGCAGAGTTTAGGCCGACGGGACCTCGTATTCTGAGCGTTAGAGCAGAGGACGCAACCCGCGAGGGACAATGGATAAGGAGTTCAAATGATGATGAAGGCTTCTGCAGAGGCCTATGTTAGGAGTTGAACTACCGCGGACTCTGTAAGTCGATCCTCGCACAAGCTAGCTATAGTGTCCGGGTGATGGTCTGGATCGATCTGCTGCCCTAAAATCGCTGGACCTCTTAAAAGTTGGTCGGTCCAGTTTCGCGTGCTAATCAGAACCGCCTAATAGGAACGCTTATATATATATTGATTGAATAATTCCATTTCCTGTATAGTTTCAGCATGAAAAATAAAGTTTATCACAGTTAGATCCAATATAACAGAAGTAGATATACTTATCTTACTTCTATTCTTCTATTATAACCTATTATTACTGGTTAACATAAGTTACTTATTTGGATCTAACTGAGGATAAGTTTGATTTCAGGCTTCTTATAATTGGTTCCTTGTTCGATCTGTAGAATAATGAAGTGATGTGGTTGAAGACGCTCGGTTAGGTCTGGCGCTAAAGCCTGATTGTAAGTCCAACCGGGACAGAGCGATCCGGAACGGAATCCGTCGCGTGAATTAATCTTTCATACTGTTACGTGATATCAAATAGAAAGTTTTCTTATTTATGGACTTATTCGTGATAATAGTTTTTGGCGAGACGTGGTATGCACGAATGCGAGTTAGCTTCCGTGAGCAATCCGTGCGTGAATTGAATCCTATTATATACAGACATGCTGAGTATTGAGATTTATGTTCCATGCGCGTTCGTCTTCGGACTAAGATTGGCACGATGGCTTACGCCGTCAAGTTCCCGATTGCTGAAACGTCGTTATGATCGAGGCAAAATAAATACGTAGGTTTCGGTGTGAGCGGTAACGGCATGGTAGTAAGCGCCATACGATATCTCGTAAATCGTATCGGATAGTATCGTACGTATACACGCGCATAAAGCTGGAACGCACCAGCCTCGCGCACTTATATACTTAATACGTATAACTCTGGCTTGTCTAACACGTTCCTTCTACCACTTAAACAAATTACCTCTAAAATGAATTCAAATAATACAAGGAATTATAAAATGTAGATAAATTTTGTCTCACCTTGCAACGAATATGTTACTGATAACTTTAAATTATTACGAGTTTGTGCTGTTATATGTTTAAAAAAGACGTAATTGAATGGCAAACTTGCGCCTGTTTTCCTGAGATTCGCGAGAATTAAGTTTTCAAACGCTCCCACAAAACAAGTGCAAGTATAGTTACGTGACGCAAATTTTTATAGAGTTATATACCTGTCTCGATATATAGACAAAGATAACTTAGGTCATATAGTACATAGGTAACATATGTGTTATATCTAGTGTAGAGACAGGATACCGGTCGATTGGATATTGCGCGATCACAAATCACGCGCTATTTTTGTTGACATGTAAACAAATCTAATTTCAAATGCAGATTGGTGCACATATTATGCAGATTGGTGCACATGATGTGTGAGTGTTCTATGACATAATATGTTAGCCTTACTATAAATACTTGCTGTTGCACGAGGAGTAATGCCAGGTAATTATCAGAACGGTCAAGAAAATACGAAAGCGGTTTGAAAAAAATCACGAGAAATCCTTGCTTTTAAACACCGGCCTCCCTTGATCTAATCGAAGATCGAGACTGATTCAGAACGATGGTTAAAGATGGAGTAATTATAGCTCTGCCTACGGAACATGTGGAACTTTTACCAGAGCAAGCTTGTGAAGGGCTTGTGAAGCAAAGCAAAGGGTTACACGCCTACAGCTAGCCTGTATGTTTATATAGACACCAGTTTACCTTCTTGCTTCTCACTACGTGAAACAGTCGGAGAGCCTGCATGTTCGGGCCATCGAGCTAGCCTATGATCGCTGTGCCTTCCCCTATTCACTGTGTGTAATGGGGCTGTTTGTTCCCTAGTGTGTTCCCTGATGTTACCTTCAGATTATTGCTCGGCGGCCATAGTAAGTGCAGTCTATAGTTAGCCAGTTCCCAAATGCCGCAGCTTACAACTAACTTATTTAATCTCGTAGTAGACGCTGGCCAATACAAGACATTTTACGATATTCATGATCGCGATCCATCAGGCAAGCACATCGCAGCGTACCGCGACAGCGTACAGCATACGCATCGTGGCTACATTGCACATTGCGCCCACCCTGATCTAACTCCACCCCTTTCATGATCCCTCGACCCTCCCCCACACGCTCTCAGGCGTAAATCTCCATCATAGATAGACCTACGGATAATACACGCAAGCATTTTCCAACACCAGTTTCTACGAGCAATTAAGGCCCTGCCCCGTATAAGTAAGTTCACTAAGTATTACAGTAGGTTCACTAAGCTGTTGAGAATAAGTGACCTGATGTGGCTCAGCCACCAGCGGACCTTTAGGTCGACCGTCTAGGGGTCATTTGGGGGTCATTCGTTTTTCTTCGCGAGCTTCCGCGCCCCTCTAGCCGGCGGTTGACCGTTCTTCTTTAACAAACAACGTGCGCAGAGAAAAAGAGAGAGGGTGAGCGAGAGAATTCACATGACTGATTGCCACTCATTCTGCATTTAAAGTTATCAGGAAGAAAAAGCCAGAGTTCAGGCCGAAGGGACCTCTAATTCTGAGCGTTAGACAGAGGACGCAACCCGCCGAAGGACAATGCGATAAGGAGTTCAAGATGATGACGCCTTCTGCAGAGGCCATGTTAGGAGTTGAACTACCCGCGGACTCTGTAAGTCCGATCACCGCGACAAGCTAGCTATAGTTCCGGGGTGATGTCCTGGATCGATCTGCTCCTAAAATCGCTGGACCTCTTAAAGTTTGGTCGATCCAGTTTCCGCTAATCAGAACCCAGCCAATAGGAAACCTTATTATATATATTGATTGAATAATTCCATTTCATCTCTATAGTTCACATGAAAATAAAGTTTATCACAGTTAGATCCAATATAACAGAAGTAGATATACTATATCTACTTCTATTCTCTATTATAACCTATTATCTACTTCTAAAAATAAGTTACTTATTTTGGATCTAACTGAGATAAAGTTTATTTTCAGGCTTCTTATATTGGTTCCTTGTTCGATCCCCGTAGAATAATGACCAGTGATCTGTTGAAACGCTAGGTTAGCTGGCGCTAAACGCCTGCAACTTGTAAGTCCAAACCGGGACAGCGATCCGGAACCGGAAATCCGTCGCGTGAATTAATCTTTCATACTGTTACGTGATATCAATAGAAAATTTTCTATTATGGACTATTCGTGATATAGTTTTGCCGAGACGTGGTTGCACGCATGCGAGTTAGCTTCCGTGAGCAATCGCTGCAGTGAATTGAATCCTATACTATACAGACCATGCATCGAGCAGAGATTTATGTTCTCATCCGCGTTCTCTTTCACTAAGATTTGCACGATGCTCCTTACCCTCAGTTCCGATTGCTCGGGAAACGTCGTTATCGACTCGAGGCAAAATAAATCACGTAGTTTTCGGTGTGAGCGGTAACGCATGTCAGTACGCGCCATACGATATCTCCTTCGTGCGAACTTACCCGCGGGTCCAGAGTTTAGCTAGCATGTACATATCGCACTAACTAGTAACTATATGTGGAAATCACCAGTAGATGGCGTTCCTAGGCTGCAGGCCAGAAGAAACATGACGAAAAAAAAAATGCATTAAAGGCTTGCGCCTCAGAACCGCGTGCAACCTGGATCTTATATTGTTCACACTATATGGCTATACGCATTCAGAGTGTGCCATTTGTCCAAAAAAAATCTTGCCGACGTTCTGATTTTATTTATAATCGTTGTTTATTTATAAGAAAAGTCGTAACATTTCGCCTAATAACATATGTTTATCGTTCCCTCGCTTCTACAGAGAATCTCCTTCTTGGAGATGGGACCCCGGACCTTCTATGCCTACTCCTTCGACGGCTACTTCACGCAGGCGTATCGCAATAGGAAGGGGGCGTTCCACGAGGCTCTCGACTCTTTAGGCGTCTGCTACGACAACACGCTCTCTCTGCTCTCTCTGCACAACAAGCCGTCGAAGCTGTTCGACAGGGAGAACACGATCTTGCATCCCGTCTCAGACACCTGCGACCGCCGTTGGTGGAAGCGATAGATCAGCGTCGTATATAGAGAGCGCGGCGCGCACATGCGTGCGATCATATGCCATAAAATCGTGAATGCTCACATCGATCAGGGAGCTCGCCTACTGGGGGAAGCAGCCGCATCGCGTGGTAACTCCTCGCCGAGTGATGTTGATAATTTCAGCTTCTATTTTGGCAGGCAGTCGGTTTCAATTTTCGACGTCGTGGGTCAGAAGCTGGATCTATCTTCGGCGGTTAGCGGAATTGATGCGTAAACCGTTCTGTCTGTTAGACATCCTCACTTCGTGGCCGTGGCAGTTATAGCGTTAGTCGGTCCATTCCCGCGCGCTGAGTAACCTAACAGTTCGGAACGTATCGACAGGAGAAAAATCTATTTTCTGCGGCAAATCCCAGTTCACTACATCAATAAAATGCTCCATTTCAAATTGTGATGGCGTTCGCTGTCGTTTTACTAAGTCATACTGGCGTTTTGCTTTTGTGCTTGCCTCCCATTCCCCACCTCTCTCGCTCTCGCTCTCGTTGTCTATCTCGATCTCGTTCTTTCATTCTCGCGCTCTCTGGCGTGCTCTCGCCTTCTTTCTCTCTCGCTCGTGCTCTCCCTCCCCCTCCCTGTACGCTCCCGTCTCTCATTCCCTCTCTTTCGCGCGCACATGACTCTCATTAGGTTGCTCGTCACTTTCTTTAGCCTACCATCGTTATTCAGACGTACATCCCACTTCTCACGCAACGCTGGATGCCCCCCAGCCACCCACCTCCTAACGACCCCCCTTATTACACCCGCTGTACCCCGCCGGTTAGCGAGCCGACGGAAAACAACAAGATAACAGCTATCATTGACCGTTTATATTGGCGCACGTTGCGCGCAGCTCTCTCTATCTCTCTCTCTCTCTCTCTCTCTCTCTCTCTCTCTCTCTCTCTC
>NW_014577758.1:204454-206062 GCF_000485595.1 Priapulus caudatus | reverse complement strand
TGTCTCCGACTCAGAAGGCAGGCGGGTAGGCTGGCAGACAGGTAGGCTGGTAGGCAGGCATGCAGGGAAGCAGGCAGGTAGGCAGGTAGGCAGGCCGGCCGGCAGGCTGGGAGGCAGGCAGGCAGGCAGGCAGACAGGCAGGCAGGCAGGCAGGCAGGCAGGCAGGGAGGCAGGCAGGCAGGCAGGGAGGCAGGCAGGCAGGTAAGCAGGGAGGCAACTATATAGAGTATATAACAACAACTTTGTGGTAGTAAATACAATTTGTATTTATTTACTACAAATTTGTTATTGGAATGCTCCAAGTGCCTTGGCGGGTAGGGGGCCGATAAGCCTTAGCGGCAGAGCTATAGGGCGCCCGGTTGTGGTAATGGGCGACGATGGTAGACGGCATTTCAACAAGCCGTTTCCTATTGCAATAATTAAATCCGCGTTCGTGGCGCGACAACCACACACGGCGGCCGAGAGGATGGAAAGTTCGGCCATATATCATCAAGATAACATCAAGGTGAACACCTTCTTAATACGCTCTTGATAAATGATAACATGACGGGAGGGGCAAAGCGGTGCGAAGGTGCGAAGGAGGCCACGATGTGAGCGAGGGCTGGGTGGTGGTGCAAAAGAGACACGAGAAGGGCGCGGAATGATTACCGTTCTATAGTCCTTCGGGTCGTTGGTCCTACGGGTCGGTGGTACCCTGGAGGATTGGTGTGGAAAAAGTCGGGGGAGAAGGAGAGGTGCAAGGGAGAGCAATGGGGACTGAGTGGAGAGGGAAACGGGAGCGCGGGGTGAAGGGAATGTGCAAGGACGGGAGTGGAGAAGAGAGACAGACAGCGGGTAAATCGAAGATGAGTTTAGGTATAACTAAGAAACAAACTATATACTGGATAAGCGCCTATACACCGGGGGAAAACCCATGCCTGTAAGAACCGAGTTAATCACGAGTGATATAAGGCCGTGGCTACACGTCCGGTTACCGGACGCCCAGCTCCCAGGCTACGCGTCCAGTCATTTATTTCTTATGTGAACCCAACTATATTTTTTCAGTAAAAAACAATAAGTTTTTACCATAATATTACTTTCCGTTAGGTATATTATCAAATAAATGTGTTTTTGCAACATTTGTTATTGAAGCAATAGTAAATCCAGTAAAATCAACGATTTGAAAGGGGGCGTGGCCTAATCGTAACGTTTATATGGAAATCTGTGCTGAGCTTTGTAATGGATGAGAGGACGCGTAGCCACTGCGGTGAAATAAATACCGTCTACGTCATCATCGCCTTCCGACATCTTACGCTTGATTGTCGTAACGCAATGATGACGCAAACCCTGGAAGCACCGACACGTGGAAGAAACAACAACCGTTCACACAAACGTCATTATAATTTAATAACCCCTGGAACCACCGATTGTAGCGTAACAAGGCAAGCCATGTAACCACAGATGTAACCTGACAAGGCAAGCCATGTAACCACTGGTGTAACGTAACAAGGCAAGCCATGGAACCACTGATGTAACGTAACAAGGCAAGCCATGGAACCACTGATGTAACGTAACAAGGCAAGCCATGTAACCACTGATGTAACGTAACAAGGCAAGCCCTGGAAACAG
>NW_014577758.1:200202-202993 GCF_000485595.1 Priapulus caudatus | reverse complement strand
ACTATATTTTTTCAGTAAAAAACAATAAGTTTTTACCATAATATTACTTTCCGTTAGGTATATTATCAAATAAATGTGTTTTTGCAACATTTGTTATTGAAGCAATAGTAAATCCAGTAAAATCAACGTGGAATCGTGATCGGCGTGGCCTAATCGTGACGTTGATATGGGAATCTGTGCTAAGCTTTGTAATGGATGACAGGACGCGTAGCCACTGCGGTGAAATAAATACCGTCTACGTCATCATCGCCTTCCGACATCTTACGCTTGATTGTCGTAACGCAATGATGACGCAAACCCTGGAAGCACCGACACGTGGAAGAAACAACAACCGTTCGCATAAACGTCATTATAATCTAATAACGCCAACCCCTGGAACCACCGATTGTAGCGTAACAAGGCAAGCCATGTAACCACAGATGTAACCTGACAAGGCAAGCCATGTAACCACTGGTGTAACGTAACAAGGCAAGTCAGGGAACCACTGATGTAACGTAACAAGGCATGCCATGGAACCCCTGATGTAACGTAACAAGGCAAGTTATGTAACCACTGATGTAACGTAACAAGGCAAACCATATATGGAACCACTGATGTAACGTAACAAGGCAAGCCATGGAACCACTGATGTAACGTAACAATTAAGGAAAGCCATGGAACCACTACTGTAACGTAACAAGGCATGCCATGGAACCACTACTGTAACGTAACAAGGCAAGCCCTGGAAACAGTTATGTAACGTAATAAGGCAAGCCCTGGAAACACCGATACGGTTATAATATAATAACAACACAATCCCTAGAAGCACCACCACGGGAGCAATAATGATCGGATATGTCAACGACTTTATGAAGAAGTCAATCGTTTTGCGCGCGCGCATTTTTGCATCTCGCTCTTCGCGTTCTCTCTCTCGCTCTCTCTCTTTCTCTCTCACACTCTCTCTCACTTACTCACTCGCTCACGTACCCATGCACGTGCGTGAGTGAGTGAGTGAGTGAGTGAGTGAGTGAGTGAGTGAGTGAGTGAGTGAGTGAGTGAGTGAGTGAGTGAGTGAGTGAGTGAGTGAGCACGTGCGGACTCGAGGACCGGGATCCGCCGGTCTCGCTCTCCTCGCGTTCTCCCGCGCTCCTCCTCCTGCTTGAGTAGTCACTTGATATCTATTTCATATCTAACCCCCCTTGATATCTCTTTTATATCGATCCGCCCCCCTTGATATCTCTTTTATATCACGATATTAATGACATTAAAGTTGGGAACGCTCCTAATGGAGCGTTGGAGCGTTAGCTTCTCTCTCCTCGCGTTCTCCCGCGCTCCTTCTCCTCCTCCTTTGCCGCGTGTTCGCTCCACGACGCACGGGCCATAAAACAATACAGACAGCGCCAGATGGGCGCAGTGTCTGCGGCTCGGCGATGGCATCGGATCGGGTTGCCGCGGCGGAATTCGCGCGCGAGGGCGCCTGGATTATCACCGACTCGCAACTCGTGGCCCCGGCATGTCTTGTGACAATGTGTGCGGAGGGGGCGTGTGCTTGCGTGCTGCGCCGGGCCAGGCTTGAGATATGCCATTCGCGCCCGAACTTTTTGCCCCGTCACTTCTTGCTACAAGTCCGGTAATCGGGTGTGCTGCTCTCTCTCTCTCTCTCTCTCTCTCCACGCTCTTTCACTCTCTCAGACTCTCATTCGCGCGCGCGTACGCTCAGCGCCAGGAGTCTGCCGCCAATGACGGTCACACCGCGGACCTTTCGTCTGTGAAAACTGCCATATATCACCGCCGGACGCCTTCATAGTAGGAGCAGCAACGACGCTCTCGATTCTCTCTCATCCTCGCCCGCCGAGTGAGCGCGTAACATCGACGGAGCAGTACCAGCAGTGCGGGAAGGTACTACTGCATGCTACACGTGCATTGACTACACGACCGCACGGACACGGAGACAGTGGTGTCACGGCGAATGTGCGTTTGTTACCGGCGGCGGAATGCGAGAAACAAGACGATAGATATGCGCGCCTTACAGCGAACGTAGAACACACGCGTACAGCAAAAACAGCAGCAACAACAACAACCACACAAAAAACCACAAAAACAATAACAACCTGAAAAATAAACAATCGGAATAATTGTTTTGCGGCGCGATAAGAATCGTTGCCTGCCTATCGGGCGTTACACACGTGCGAGCGCGTGTGCGAAGCAGAGCGAGCGAGCGATCACGAGCTTCCGTGATAACGGCATCTACGTGTGGTCATGCCAGGTCACGGCTACATGCTCGATCTAGCTGACAGCGACGCCGCCCGGCGCTCCGTACCGGCGGCCGAGCTCGCCGGCCCACACCATCACTTTTTCTACGGAGCAGACGGCGGGGCGGTACCGCACGACAGGTACGTGCCGAAAAACTTCACCGTGAGTCGGCTGCTCGACCTGGAAGAATCGACGCTGCCACATCACCACCACCACCACCACCCTCACCACCACCGCGTCTCCTCCTCCGCCGCCGACATGTACGGACTGCAGAAAATGACTGCGGCGACGACGACGACGACGACGCTATCTTCAGCGGCGCTGCTCTCCGCCGCCGATCAGTTTCGCCATCATCATTCGTCGTCGACGTCGCATACGCAGGAGCCTCCGCCCCCCAACATGAACCCGTGTGAACTGGACGGGCGGATACATCACCATTCACAGCCGACCAGTCTGGCGAGGACTCCAAGCAGTGACCGAGGCAAGCCGATTACTAATACTAATACTATTACTAGTAATTAGTATCACAGGCACTTGAAGCGTTTCAATAAAATATATA
>NW_014577758.1:196291-200192 GCF_000485595.1 Priapulus caudatus | reverse complement strand
ATAGCACTATATTTTTATATATATTTTTAATATTAATATATATATATATTTATATATTAGTGCCTGTGATTAGTATTATTACCAGTTCAGTGCCTTCCTATATATCATATCCTATTATATTATTTTTTCGCTGCGACATCTTCATTGTTTTCGTCTTCGTTGTCTTCTCCGTACGGTAATCTTTTTCATTTTCGTTACTACCGTCATATTCGTTATTGTCCTTTCATTTTTTTCCTGCGAGTGTTTTTTACTTTCCTTCGTCCTCCACCAATCAAGTCCGGTATTCTCGATCGAGTTTCTTGCATCTAATGTCGCGGCAAGTTCGCTTGTCGCTCCAGGAAATTAGCAAACAATCAAAAGCTAATATAATAACACATGTATTACTATTAATTAGCTCTTGATGTAATGACTAATGTATCTAATGTGCGGCTGTGTGTTCAAGTATATATTAAACTATAGTTCTAGAGCTAATTAATAAATTATACTACAGCTTCATCGTGTATCACAGCAGCTAGGATGTAGCCGGACGAGGCTGTGCGACTGATTGTCTATACAATTACAGGTCTTCTAACCCTAGTAAGACCGTTTCTTGAAGCTAAGCAGGACGTAGCTCTAGAACAATATTATTATTAATAATATAATATACTTAATACAATAATATTAAACACACAGGCACTGTGGCAGAGCGAATGGCTATAGTTCTAGAGCTAAGCAGGACGCGGATGTGTTTTATTTCCTCTTTGTTGATGGACCGAATCTAAATGAGATTGAAATATGAACATCTCGCCCATCGACATCACAGGCACTTGGAACGTCTCAATAAATAAAGAGGCAAATCAACACGAAATGTATTTACTACCAAAGGCTTAATGTTTCTCTACTCTATGACGTTACCTATTATTACCGGCGATAACTTCCTGTAAATGCCGTTCAAATGGGCCCTAGTCTAGAAGACCTGTCCCACAATACTTCATGTCTACAATACAATACACAATGGGTCATGTCTTCTAGACTAGCACCTTCAAAGGCTCCTCTGCAACACACAAGTACACCGCACGCACGCCACTGTGCACAAACAACAAGCGGCGTGCGTGCTTTGTGTACTTGTGTGTTGCAGAGGAGCATTTTAACGGCATTTACAGGAAGTTATCGGCAATAATAGGCGAAATAGAGTCGAGAAACATTAAGACTTTGGTAGTAAATACATTTCGTGTTTATTTACCATTATTTGTTTTATTGAGACGTTCCAAGTGCCTGTGATCGACATTGCTGAAGGTGCGCCGAGTGTGCGAATATATCACACGTTTGTTATGAATCTTATTGCGCTCTGGCTGTCCGTCCACACACACATGCAGGATACTTCCCACGACACGATACCCGAAACTCTAACTTTAGAACCATAACCCTTCGCCCTGCCACATGCCTGTGGCAGAGCGAAGGGCTATATAGTTCTAGAGCTATCCAAACTTTATCTCGCTTCGAAGTAAGCGTCGGCACTCGCATGTATGTAATCACCACACGGAATGGAATGCGGCTCGCATAAAATATATTCACGGCAAAACGAATGGTCTATAACGTGCGATGTCTCGGCAACGATAGAGACTTTACTGTGTCGAACACGGTCATACACGTTGTACGCAGTTTCATAGAGGGGTTCACCTATACGTGAAGCATAACCCTAGCACCTTATACGAGGAAGCTATTCAATAATATCCTGTAATCCAAGCGCTCGTGCGCCGAGCGTTAGTGTTTGGGAGGTGACGGCCGCCCTCGCTCTCTGAAACCGTACAACTAACGTAACTCACATCACACGCGCCGTTTTTATACCACCGACAACACTTCACTTTGCAGAGTTTCACCTATTTCAAATTGGCATAATTAAATTATATAATTACGAGTTATTAGTGCGCAACGACGTGTGTAATTCAATTTGTGGCACCCGGCAGCAGCAGCAGCAGCAGCAATGAGTAGCGCATCCTTTCCTGGGTCATCAGCGAGAGAGGCTGCGGAATCCATCACAAGCGCGTTGTTGCGCTAGAGGATCGCCTGCATGGTGGATGGGGAACGCGTGAATAAGAAAACCAAATGTTTACGTTTGTGTTGTTTTCGTTACTATAGATGTAGCGAATGACAGCGATTTACAGGCGCTCATAATGGCGGCCTTGTTAAAACTCTCTTGGCTGCTTGCAAACGTGACTGTCACTCGGGTGTGCTGTTGTCATTGCCGCTCTTGGCCGCACGCGCGCACAGGCACTTGAAACGTTTCAATAAAAAAAATATGGTAAATAAAAACGAAATGCATTTACTACCAGTCTTAATGTTTCTCTACTCTCTTTCGCCTATTATTGCCGATAATTTCCTGTAAATGCCGTTCAAATGCTCATCTGCAACAGACGAGTACACAAAGCACGCACGCCGCTGTGCACAAACAACAAGAATAAAGAGTTCTGTTTTATCTTGTTCTCTTCTTTTGTTATCTTGTTCATCTTTTTATCTTGATTTTTCTCTTTATTCTTGTTGTCTGTGCACAGCGGCGTGCGTGCGGTGTACTTCTGTGTTGCAGATGAGCAATTGCACGGCATTTACAAGAAGTTATCGGCAATAATAGGCGAAAGAGAGTAGAGAAACATTAATAATTTAGTAGTAAATACATTTCGTGTTTATTTACCATATTTTTTATGGAAACGTCCAAGTGCCTGTGCACGCGCGCTAGGTGTGGCGGCATCTTATGTTGATGCACGGGCCGAGGAATGGATTTATGGAAAGACTGGCGTAAAATAGCCAATTACTGAGAGCAGAGGGGTGTTGCTACCACGGGATCGCGGTTTGTTTTTACGCGTGGGAAGTTACGCGTGTTAAACTCAGAGAGCTTAGCGAGGGATTGATTCAAAATAAACACCGGGTACCAAACATTTAAAGATAAATAAATAAAAATTCAAAGCAAACGTCGTTAATCAGGAAAAAAGAGCATCGAAAGCAGACCGTGACGGGTGAAGAGTAGTGACGAGCCATACTTTGCCAAGGAATCGCGCTTACAACGGTTAGGGTGTTAACAGACTCAATAGAATGTAAGAAAATTATGTAATAAAATTACATAATACTACATTGACTGAGACATTTCACGGAACCTGAAATCTGCGAGTTAATATAACAACTGCGCAGAAACTCGAACAAAAATAGAGAAATCAAGGAACGTGCGCGTGGTGAGATTAATTGTGTTGCAGAGGAGCATTTGAATGGAATTTATGTGTAATTATTATGCGATAGGGAGTACATAAATATTAGGAATTTGATCAAAACTACAATTTGCGTTTATTTACCATCATTTTTATTATTGAAACGACTCAAGTGCCTGTGATGCACTCGCCCTCACCGACCTGCGGGTTGTAATAGGTAGTATCGGGCAACCTGTGGCGGGAGACGTGCTCCCTATTTGCCGAGAATCACGGCCCAGATAAACATGTACGTACGTACCTAGTTTAACTGCACTCACTATGGCCGCCGGGCTGTTAGTCTGAAAGGACTACATGCGTGAGTGGACGGAAATGAACACATACCTAGCGGGTCTCTCTAGCTCTCTCTCTCTCTCTCTCTCTCTCTCTCTCTCTCTCTCTCTCTCTCTCTCTCTCCCGCCGAAATGTTTACGGTATAAACGTCGTTGTCATAATGTTTTCCGTACCGGTTTGTGAGCGGGTCTCTCTCTCTCTCTCTTTCTCACACGCTCTTTCTCACCCCACTCTGTCTCTATCTTCCTCCCCCCTCTCTCTCTCTCTCTTTCCCCTCTCTCGCGCGCGCTCTCTCTCCCTCTCTCTCTCTCCCCCTCTCTCCCCCCCCCCCCCCCCCCCCTCTCTCTCTCTCCCCCTCCCTCCCTCTCTCCCTCTTTCCCTCTCTCCCTCTCTCT
>NW_014577758.1:184113-191295 GCF_000485595.1 Priapulus caudatus | reverse complement strand
TATCCCCCCCTGAGATTCGAAAAAAAAAACTCCTTCCTCCGTCCCCCACTTGAAAGTTCAGCTAATTATGATAATTTAGAGACATGGGCAGACCTAAATCGTTTCAATTACTGCAGGGGCGTGTACAGGGTAGGGGAAGGGGACCAGGGGGTCCGGACCCCCTCCCTGGTCGCGCAGAAAACGCATCTGAGGGGGTCTAATTTCAAAACATTTCCGGGGGAGGGCCCCCCAGACCCCCCCTTCGCGTGATCATCCCCCCCACTCCTCGGTACGGATTTACGCCCCTAGTTTGAGTCGTAGATGCCTAGTGACCACAGGCACTTATATATATATATATATAAGCGTTCATAATAGAGTTCTCTATTATGGACTCTTGATATATATGTGTGTGTAGATGTGCAGCGGTGTGCGTGTGGCGTGACTGTAAGCTGAATTGCTTCGAGTGCCTGTGCGAGTGACGGCAAGAGATTGCAGAGACGCGGTCGAATAACTAACGAGACGTTGCGTTCGTCTGCCTACAGGTGGCAGCACGGGCGGCGGCACGATCGACTCGGCGGCGGGCGAGAGTCCGCGCTCGAAGAAGCAGCGGCGGAATCGTACGACGTTCACGAGCACGCAGCTGAGCGCGCTCGAGCGTGTGTTTGAGCGCACGCACTACCCGGACGCGTACGTGCGAGAGGAGCTGGCGCGCAGGATCAACCTCAGCGAGGCGCGGGTGCAGGTTCGTGCGGCCGCCGCCTTCCTCTTCCTCTCGTCCGGCTTCCCCTCTCGGAACCTTGATAGGCTCCTCCCTTCTCCCTCGGCCCCTCCTCCTTCTTTCGGGTTCTCCTGCGGCTCCTCCCTCCTCCCTCGGCCCCTCCTCCTCAGGGTCGCCCTCCTCTAAGCTTCCCCTCCATCGAGCAACCTCTCACAGGGCTTCCCTTCTACCGGGCTCGCCCCTTTCCTAGGCTCCCGTTCCCCTGGGCTCCCCCTTCTAGCTCCACATCCCACCGATTTTTCTTTTTCATATTACTCTTAGTACCTTCCTGTCAAGCGAGCCCCGTCTTGCACAAGTGCAGTCAGTATTGACACCGCTGTCCTTCGACCACGCCATCCTAAACCCTTGTATATTCTAGCCACCTCACGTCCCAGTGCCACTGCCCCAGGATGCTAGTCACCCACACGCTCTCACCATTCCATCTCACCACCCTAGCAATAGGAGCGGACGCCAGTCACGCCACTAACCCTACCAGTCACACGCTTCCGATCGCAGGCACACTACGCCGATTACATTTGTTTATACAGGGCGCCTTGTTTTGGGAGTCGCGTTTTCCGTACGGGATGGTGTAAATTTTATCAGTGCGTATCATTAATGGTAAGTTACCAGCGAACAAACGCCGTCATCCGCTTTCACTTTTAACGACGTTAAGCGACATTCTTCTGTTTTTTACGCCGCGCACCGTTTACGAATCCGGGCTCGTAATACCTTAGAGGACATGAACGAGAATCCATGATCATACGTGTGCGTTCTTGATATATATGACGTATAAAAATCAATACATCGCATACGAGAGCTATTTAAATCTAAAGTAAGAAAAATTGGCCTATGCCCAAGGCTCCTATACTTTGATCCCACATCAAACTAGTCCGGGCCTGATGCGCACTGAATTTTTGCAGTGTGTACACGCTATACCGGGCTAAATAAGCGCTGGTCCGGACTAAGTTAGCCCCGCAAATGGAGGTGGGCCAGGCTCCTTTAGAAGCGTGCTAGGTTAGCCCGTACTAAGTTAGACCGCTCTAAACTGTGTACGCAATCCGGTGCCAGACCCGCGCGAAATTTCGTAATACGCATGCGCGTAGCCTTATTTGGGTCACATAAAAGTACAGTAGCTGTCTGCAGAGTGACGTAACAAGCTAAACTGAGCATGCGCAGTCAACCCATGCTACACTTTGAGTCTTTGTACGATGCGATTTAGCACGCATCTAGTTTGGGCCTGGCCCAGATAAGTTTGATAAAGGATCAAATTTTGCAGTCTACGGGGTATAAATCTTAACACTAACTTTCTTACCAACTTTCTTGGTATCTATTTCAACCTCATACTTTATCTTATATTTGTCATACGCTTACCTCCTCACATTATAGTCAACCATATGAGTTTGGCCAGAGGCACACTCCGAATGTACGTGATCTGGAGTATAGATCAGGGGCCCGTTGTCAGAAACAAAATTAGTCTTAACATTAGTCTTAACATGATTTTTTTCTCTTAGACCGTCGACAGAAACGCTGCGAAGTTACCTGAATGGAAAATCGTAGCAGATTTCCTCATAACAATAGGAAACAAAGCGCTGTCGACGATCTACGAGAAAGTGTTAACTAGTGTTAAGACTAATGTTAAGACTAATTTTTTTTCTGACAACGGGCCCCTGATCTATATGTATACAGGAGTACACACACACATCCCAACTAACACAACTAGTCGGGGAAAGCGGAATCGATAGTTAGACGTCGTGCGATATAGGCATCGAATTCTTGCCAGCTGCGGATATTCGTGTGTAGGAAGGACGCTTTAATCACAGGCACTTGAAGCGTTTCAATAAAATATAATGCTAACTAAATACGGATGTTTCTATAGCCTATAGGCCTACTCTCTTTCACCTATTATTGCCAACAGTTTCCTGTAAATTCCGTCCAAATCCTACGTCCAACGTACGCTGCCGGATGCCACTGCTCTCGCGGCGCGACTGTTGCACGCTTACACTAATATATATATAGTACTATATATATTAACAGTCACTGTACTACTGTGCACAGTGAGCAATGGCGGCGTTAGTGTGTGTGCATAGAGCATTTACACGGAATTGACAGGAAACTGTCGGCAATAATAGGTGAAAGAGATTCTCTTTCTCTCTTTCGCTCGCTCTCGCTTTTCTATCCCTCCCTCTTGTTCGCCCCTATTTCCTCTCTATCATTCTCTCTTCCTCGCACGCTCTCTCTCTCTCTCTCTCTCTCTCTCTCTCTCTCTCTCTCCCTCTCTCTCTCTTTCTTTCTTTCTTTTTCCCATTGAACTGTTGCGATCTGTCGCAGACGCGCGTAAAACGACATCGGCGGCGCGTGAAAGTATAACGAATGAAAGTAACGAAAAAGTATACTGACATGAAGGTGATTGTTCGATACAATGTTTCGTTGCAGCGATTACGCGCCGTTTGCCGTCGCTGCGTTTGAAACGCGCGCAAAAACCGGAATGAACCGCGGCGCGAAAGCATCCTCGTCCCCATCTTCCGGAAGAAGCTGCGCGCTTTTTCCACGCAATCGTCAACCTAATCCGAACGCAATCGTCCGCGGGCAGCGGGACACACATTGCACGCGGCAGAGGTATCAGTAGCAGCGGCAGTATCAGCAGCAGCCGCGGTAGTAGCAGCAGCAGCAGCAGCGGTAGCGGCGGCAGCAGCGGCAGTATCAGCAGCAGCGGCGGTAGTAGCAGCAGCGGCGGTAGTAGCAGCAGCGGCGGCGGCGGCAGCAGCAGCAGCGGTAGCGGCGGCAGTATCAGCAGCAGCGGCGGCGGCGGCAGCAGCAGCGACAGTAGTAGCAGCAGCAGCAGCGGCGGCGGCAGCAGCAGCGTCGGCGTTTTTCAGGCACGAATGCAACAGCTTCGCTTCCGTTTGATGATGAAGCTTGCGGCGTGCGCCTCACGATGCACGCGTGATTGACATGCGCTCGCATCTGCTGCTGGTTAGGGCGCCAATCTTCCGCGCCCGACGCTCACGCTAAAGTTAATGAGTGGTAGGAATGCGTTGGCGCGGGAATACCTCCTCTCGCTCTCTACCTACCTACCTATCTCTCTCTCTCTCTCTCTCTCTCTCTCTCTCTCTCTCTCTCTCTCTCTCTCTCTCTTTCTCTCCGTATCGCGTTCTCTCTCCCTATCTCTCTCTCTCTCTCTCCCTCTCTCTCTCTCTCTCTCTCTCTCTCTCTCTCCCTCTCTCTCTCTCTCTCTCTCTCTCTCCCTCTCCCTCTCTCTCTCTCTCTCTCTCTCTCTCCGTCTCGCGCTCCCTTTCTCTCTCTCCCTCCCTCGGTAAAAAATGAAAAAAAAAAACGCCGCCCCCAAACAGCCAGGATGCTAGTCAACGGCCCACACGCTCCCACCATTCCCATCCTCACGCTCGCCTACGACAATAGTAGCTGGGAACGACCACAGCCCCGCAGGAATGCTAGTCCCCACCACGCTCCCAGCCATTAGCCATGCTCAAACCACCCTACTGCTAATAGAGGCGGAGCGCCACAGCCGCAGATGCTAGTCCCAACCCACACGCTCCTCACCATTCCAATTTCTCAGCCAACCCTAGGCAATAGTAGCGGACCGCCACAGCCCCATGATGCCTAGTTCACCCACTCAACCTCCCACCATTCCATCTCATCCACCCCTACAATTATGTATAATGCGACGCCCAGCAGCGCGGCAGGATGCTAGTCCACCCACCAACGCATCTCCAACCATTACCATACTTACCACCCTAGGGCAATAGTAGGCGGACGCCATACAGCGCCAGGATGACTAGTCACGTCCACACGACATCCCAACCAATTCCATCTCACCATCGCCCCCTAAACAATAGTAGCCGACGCCACAGCCCCAGGATTGCTAGTGCCACCGGCCACGCGCGGACGAGCCACCATATCCTATCAACCACGTCGTAGCATAGGAAGCGCACAGTGCACCAATCGTAACTCCACCCAGCCAACAACGCTTCCGATTGCAGGCAGACAAGGTATAGATGGCGTGCAACTGCGCCGCAGGATTATCATTGTTTTGACAGGGCGCCTATGTTTTGGAGTCGTGCGTTTGCCGTAGTTGATTGGTGTTAACATTTTAATCAGCTTGCGTCTATCATGTAAAGGGCATAATTAGGCGCCCATTGATAATGGGCAAAGTGACGAATTCTCAGCAATTAACCAGTACCTTCCTGTACGTTATAATATAGTACATACCCGAATTTATAGCCAAATCCGCGTATTAGTTTTCCAATATCACTGCTAATTACTACGAAATGGTCTTAATATAAAATCTCAGTAAATCTGGTAATCTGGCGCCATAGGAGGAGCTAAATTGGTTGACGCAAGAAATAGCCGATTCGAATTCGCGTAGAAGCGGCATCAACACTGATACTATCGGTGTTGAACAGCCAGAATCTGTTTGTCAACGGGATGCCATTATAACGACAATGAGTCTAGTAGACATGTGCCATGTTACTGTAAGCAATCCTCGTCAACCTTTGTGCATAATCAACTGATTTGAATGGGCGCTTATTCCTTTTAATTGTAATTATACCACCGAAGCAAACGCTCCGTGTACCCGCGTTTACCTTTTACACAGACGTTAATCCGACATTCTTCTGTTTTTCTTTCACTCTGCGCCACCGTAGAATCGCGCGCTCGTAATATCCTTAGCGACATGAACGGAAATCGCATGATCATAACGTGATGCGTTCTTGCATATATTATCACGTATAAAAATCAATACATTCGCGCAATACGAAGAGCTATTTAAATTCTAAAGTAACTAAAAAAATTGGCCTATCGCCCATAGGCTCGCCCAAATACTTATACCGCGTACAGACTGCAAAATTGATCCCACATTCAAACCTAGTCGGGCTGATGCGCACATGAATTTTTTCAGTGGTATCACGCTATACGAGCCGGCGCCTAAAAATCTAAGCGCTTAGTCCGGACTCATAATTTTGCTAGCCGCAAAATGGATGTGGGCCAGCCCGTCTAGAAATCAGTGCTAGTTATGCAGCCGCAGCTAAGTTACCCGCGCTAACTGTGTAACCATCCGGTGCCGACCCCCGCCCGGCGCACGCACCAAAAATTTCGTAATCGCATGCGCGTAGTCCTTTATTTGGGATCCATCATAAAAGCGACAAGTAGTCTGTCTGCAGAGTGAACGTACACAAGCTAAACTGACATGCGCAGGTCAACGCGCATGCTACAACTTTGTGTCTTTTGTAAGCGATGCATTTTACGCGCATCTAGTTTGGGCCTGCGCAGATAACTTTGAATGAAAGGATCAAAATTTCCGGGGTATGAAATCTAACACTAACTTCTATACCAACTTTCTTGTATCTTATTTCAACCTCATACTTTATCTATACGCTTATGGCATACCAGCTACCTCATTCACATTATAGTCCCCCCCCCCCCCAACCCTAGTGAGTTTGGCCAGAGCAAACACCTCCAGGATGTACTGATCGGAGTATAGATCAAGGGGCCCGTTGTCAGAAATCAAAATTACGTCTTAACATTAGTCTTAACATGAACTTTTTCTCTTAGACGCCGTCGACAGAAAACGCTTGGCGAAGTTGCCTGAATGGAAAAAATCGTAGCCAACTTTCCCTATAACAATCAGGAAACAAACGCCGCTGTCGATCGATCTACGCAGAAAATGTTGTGTTAAGACTAATGTTAAGACTAATTTTGTTTTCGACAACGGGCCCCAGGACTATATTATCACAGGATACACTACATCCCAACTAACACAACTAGTCGGGAAATACGGAAGTCAATAGTTAAATACGTCGTTCGATTAATAAGCATCGAATTCTTGCCCAGGCTGACGGAAATTCGTGTGTAAAAGGATGCTTAATCACAGGCACTTAAGCCGTATTCAATAATAATATAAATGCTTAACTAAAAATAACCGCGATAGTTTCTATAGCCTATTCAGAGGGCCTACTCTCTTTCACACTATTATGCCAACAGTTTCCTGAAATCCGTCCAAAAATCCTACGTCAACGACCTACGTCCGGATCGCCACTGCTCTCCGCGGCGCACTGTTTCAACGCTCCACTAATATAATATATACTATATATATCATAACAGTCCCACTGTGTCACAGTGAGCAACTGACGGGCGTTAATGTGTTGCATAGAGCATTTACAGCGGATTGTACAGGAAAGCTGTCGCAACTAATAGGTAAAGAGAGTAGATAGAAACATATAAATAATTTTGTAGTAACTAGTATCTGAGATTCGTATTTATTTAGCATTATAATTTTAATTGAAACGTTTCAAGTGCCTGTGGCTTTAATGACGCGTAATAATGCGTTTGCTCGCATTGCAGGTCTGGTTCCAGAACAGACGCGCGAAGTTTCGCAGGAACGAGCGCAACGGCGCATGCTTGCACCGCGCGACACTGTTACTGAGACCGCG
>NW_014577758.1:164647-184088 GCF_000485595.1 Priapulus caudatus | reverse complement strand
AACTACCTACTACTACCTACGCACCAGACCGACGAACGACCCGTCCGACGACAGTGCGACCGCGTCGTTTGACGCTCTTCTGCGGGGCGACCTGTCATCGACGGTGTCACCCGTGTTCAATTAATCATAAAACGGACCTAGTGCGAGACGGTATGTAATATTGATTAAGCTCTATATTCAATTCATATTCAATTCATCTAACTTTATTTACACTTAAGGAAGATATAATTTACAAGATCAAGAGTTACACAAATTAATTAACAAAGCTAATTAATTATATTAAAAATAAAAATAAAATCTATAAGACGGTAATAAGAGAATGAAATAACAACTCAGGAGTGTTCAGTCGGTCTTACCTTTACATAGCCCTTCTACAACTATGTCCTGTTTCCGAAAGTGGAATTCATCATTGTGTCTCTTGCCATTGGAACGCATGCCAAAAGAGACCCGCGGAAAATTGGATAAAATGGTGGGAGAATGTACAAATCTAAGAGAAATCGTGCAGTCTTTGCTTCAGAACGGCTGCCAAAAAAGTGGCCAGGGAAAATGGAAAATGGTGGTCCTGAGGAAATTTTTACAACTACAACAAGAGCAATCGGATGATAGCAAACCTCCGCCACAGCCGTAACGTTCCCCAAAATTTAAATAAAAAATCCGATCAAAATCCGCTCCGGAGCTTTTTTGATGATTTCCTGTTAGACAGAGCAAACAAACAAACAAAAAACAACAAGGAAACAAACTACAGGGAATGTCCCTTGGCGGACGGTAACTAGAGAAATCGATGGGCATCGTGGCGCGCGTGGCTATAACCTGCGATTGAACCTGTGTTCGCAGACCATGTTCCGCTACTCCACACACACACGCGCACACACACACTAGTCACACACACCACACACACACACACACACACACCACACACACACACACAATCACACGCCACACGCACACGCCCACACGCACACGCACACGGCGCGCGCGCGCGGCAGCTGCCGATGATAATTAACTGTCTCCTGGATCTAATTACCGCGTGATGACAAAGATTAGAGTGAAGAGGCGAAGAGCTCTGTTACTCTCTGTACCGTTAATGAGGTCCTCGCGTGCCAACTCGTGACTGGTGTAAAGTAACAGTACCTATCGTACAGTGTACTGCTTACTGCAGTATTGTTACACATTGTACTGATAAATGCCCTATCGTGCCAGTGTACTTGTACTGAGCCTACTGTACACAATATATGTACCATGTACATGTATCGCTGTACGGTGTACTATACTTATCGTACATTTGCTACTGTACTGCAGTACTGATAACACATATTGTACCATGCTACTGTATCGTGTACTGTATACATATCGTACATTGGTACCTGTACTGCAGTACATGTTACACATATTGCTACCATGTACTGTATCGTGTACTATTACTTATCGTACAGTGTACTGCTACTAGTATACTGTACACATATTGCCCACCAATGCATGTACTGTTCATGTACTGTATACCTGTCGCTACAGTGTACTGTTTACTGAATACTGTATACATATCAATTGAGTACATAATTAGAGACCTACCGTACAGTGTATCCTAGCTGCTACTTAGATTCTGGGTTCCTATTTGCAGCATTATATTACTAACGTTTTGGGCTTATTGTTGCGACCGTGTATTGACTTAGTACTATATGTACTATCGTGCAGTATACTGCTACCAACTAGGTATAATTGGTATCGTATAACGTGGTGAGGTTATGTTTACAAATGTGCAGGTGCAAATTGTTTGCGTTCACCTTACAGTTTTACTGTACGTACTGGGCTAGATGCTTAGTTGCTGCACACACTACCATCCTCGCTAAGCCGCGCCCCACGTAGCGCCATCTGCGTACTGTTTGAGTCATGGGGCGTTAAATTCCCGGGGTGCGCGTGATAGGGGGATGCGATCCTCCCCCGCCCCTTGAAGGAGGGGGATGGCCTGTACAAATATCCCCCCTGAGATTCAAAAAAAAAACTCCTTACCTCCGTGCCCCACTTGAAAAGTTCAGCTATTAATGATAATTGGAGACATTGGGCAGACCTAAATCGTTCAATTACTGCGACGGGCGTGTACAGCGTCGTGCGGGAGGGCGTCAGGGGGTCCGGACCCCCTCCCTTCTGTCGCGCAAGAAAACGCCATCTGAGGGCGGCGTCTTAATTTCAAAACATTTCCGGGGGAGGGCCCCCAGACCGTTTGAGGGGACTTCGCGTGATCATCCCCCCCCCACTCTCGGCTACGCGATTCGCCCCTGGTTTGGCAGTCGTAGAATGCCTACTAGACCACAGGCCACTTTATATATATATATATTTATATATATATATAGTATATATATATATATATATAAGCCGTTCATAATAGAGGCTTTATTATGGACTCCTTGCATTATATTGTGTGTGTAGATTGCGCGGGGTGCGTTTATGGCGGTGACTGTAAGCTGAATTGCCCTTCGAGATGCCTGTTGCGAGTGACGGCACAAGAGATTGAAGAGACGCGGTCGAATACTAAAATTGCTATTTTTTCCTCTAACTTAAAAATTCTTCTTCACTTCACATACCTTTTATCTCAACTTCCTCCTACAACTAACGAGACTTGCGATTCGTCTGCCTACAAGGCTGGCCAGCACGGCGCGGCGGCCACGCATCGACTCGGCGGCGGTGCGAGAAGTCCGCGCTCGAAGAAGCCAGCGCGGAATTCGTACGACGGTTCACGCCAGCACGCAGCCTTGAGCGCGCTCGAGCGTGATGTTCGAGCGCACGCACTACCCGTACGGTCCCCCATGTGCGCGACGGAGCTGACCGCCAGCAGGCATCAACCTCTCTAGCCGCAAGGCGCTGGTGGTGCAGGTTCGTGCCGGGCCGCGCCTCCTCTTCCTCTGCGTCCGCGCTTCCTCTTCCTTCTCAGTCCGGCTTCCTATCGGAACCTTGAATAGGCTCCTCCCTCCTCCCTTCAGCCCCTCCTTCCTTCCTTCGGGTTTTCCCGCGGCTCCTCCCTCCTCCCTCAGCCCCTCCTTCCTTTCCTTCGGGTTTTCCCGCGGCTTCCTCACCTCCTCCCTCACCCCTCCTCCTTTCCTTCGGGGTTTTCCCTCGCGGCCTCCTCCCTCCTCCCTCAGCTCTCCTTCCTTTCGGGTTTTCCCGCGGCTCCTCCCTTCCTCCCTCAGCCTCCTCCTCCTTCGGGTTCTCCGCGGCTCCTCCCTCGGCCTCGGCCCCTCCTTTCCTTCGGGTTCTCCACGACTTCTCCCTCCTCCCTCAGCTCCTCCTTCCTTCGGGTTCTCCCACGACTCCTCCCTCCTTCCGCTGGTACCACCGTCCTCCCTCGCTGCCTCCCTCCTCATCTGGCTCCTTCTTTATGAACTCCACCTCCTCTTGATTATCCCCTCAGAGTCGCCCTCCTCTAAGCTTCCCTCCACCGGAGCAACTCCCACAAGCGGCTTCCTTTCTCCAGGCTCGCACCTCTTTCTAGGGCTTCCCGTTCCCGCTGGTTCTTCTCCTTCTAGCTCCACATTCCTACCGACTTTTTCTTTTTCATATCTACCCTTACCTTTCCCGTCAAGCGAGCCCCGATCTTGGCACAAGTGCAGTCAGTATTGACACCGCTGTCCTTGGCCACGGCGCATCCTAAACCCTTTGTACATTCTAGACACCTCACGTCCCACCGCCCACTGCCCCAGGTGCTAGTCACCCACACGCTTTCCCACCATATCCATCTCGCCCACCCTAGCAATTAGGCAGCGGACGCCACAGCCAGGATGCTAGTCCAGCCCACACGCTCCCACCATTCCCATCCTCACGCCGCCTACGCAATAGTAGCTGGGAACGACCACAGCCCCAGGATGCTAGTCACCCACACGCTCCCACCATTCCATCTCACCACCCTAGCAATAGTAGCGGACGCCACAGCCCCAGGATGCTAGTCACCCACACGCTCCCACCATTCCATCTCACCACCCTAGCAATAGTAAGCTGGACGCCAAGCACGCCATGGATGCCTAGTCACCATCAACGCTCCCACCATTCCATCTCACCACCCTAGCAATAGGGAACAGCCCCGACTCCCCCGACCAGGGCCCCGCACCGCCGCGCACCCTGCCGGTGACGACGGGAGACTACGCGGGGTGGCCTGGCCAGTACGTCGACGCCGGCTACTACAAGTCACAACAGGTGACCTCGTCCACGCAGCTCGGCTATGCCGCCTACGCGCAGCACGGCTACGGCGTCGGCGTCGGCGACGGTGACGAGGATGCGTGCGGCATGCCGACGCCGTGCGCGCAGCGAGCGTCGCGACCGCCCGTCGGCCACAGAACGCACGAGTACAACCACCAGCACAGCGCATGCGCCGAGGTCCTGCCGTGAAATCCGGTCGCCCGCCCATCCACCGTCCTCACTGATCGTTAAGTTGAAGATGACGTCGGTGCGTGGGTTGTGAGGTTTCCTGTCTCGGGGATTGGCGCCGGTGAGGACATATTGGGTGTTGGCTACGCCGAAGATGCTGGCACGAGTCTTGTGAGATTTTCTCTTGTGCTTCTGTGATGGTGTTGCAGAGACGGAACGAGGTATTGGGTGTCACGTAAGAAGGGTGATGTGCGAAGTGCTTACTATGGGATACGCCTTCCCCCCCTCCCCCCATCCGTGCACTCTCTTCGCGGGTAGAGGGTCGGATAATGGGTGTCAGTTAAGAGGGGTGATGTGCGGAGAGTACCTGAGGTACCGCGCTCCCCGCTCCACGCACATACACGATCCTGTTCATCGTTGGTAAGAGAGGGTAGGTTGTCTGTGACTGGGTGTGTGCTGTATTTCGTACATCCACTGTCGCTGCAATAGTGATCATGTTCATACGCACAGTGCCAGCTCATCGCAAGGCTACTAATAAGTTTACACGTGAAGACGAATGCTAAGGTTCGATTCTCAGCTATATAGGAATAGTATGTGACTACTAGAACAGTAAGTAGATGTGTACGGGAACACGTAAGATTTAGTGTATTCGATAAGCTATTGAACCCCATGTGCGTGCCATTACAGAGCCGCTCGTTATAGAGGGGAGGGATCGTAGAAAGGTGTCGTAAGCACCTTCATTCATAGTCATCCCTGGTCGAACGCATTCGACACTGGCGCCATCATGTAATTTTGCGAGTCGTGTGGTGTCAATGTGATAGTAACAATACGCGCGATTTATACAGTCGGGCAAGAAAAATATCAAGAGTCAGTTTAAATGCTTACGTTAACGGGCCCCTGTCTAGATAAGTACCCGATCTAAGCATAATCGTGTATATGTATACGATATAGGGCAGTCGGTATATGTTGTATATTAGATCTGTTTCTGCTCAAGTTAGTCCATCCGTTCTGATGTTTCCGCGTGCAATGTATGTCGGCACGTCGTTGTAAATATATAATATTTGAAATATTAACGCAAACACTCCTCTTACGCTGGAAATTTCTGTTAAACGATAGATTAACATGATAAAATGTTGACAAGGTGCCGTCAGTGTGTTTAAGCAACGATGAATACAAGTAGTGCAAAGCTGTGCCACTCGCATGTACATAACTACAAACATCACCATCTGTGCGAACACAGGCCTGCAATAATTCATCAAGCAGACACAGATAACAAATGGCTTCATTTGTGTTCATTCACTAGTGTGCTAAATAGAAAATAAGTATTTCGGAACTGGCTGAGGCAGTGCTATTGGAATTAATACAAGCGCCCTATAGTTGTTATCGATGAAGCTTTTCAATAACTCGGTCATCTTCGTAAAACATTCGGAATTTCAGATGATCCGTAAATTTTTTCGAGATATACAATAATCATGATAGGCCTAATTATATCTCGTACAAATAATTTATATATTTACGTATTATAATTGTTATAGCATCAATATGGAGTGCTATTAAATATTCGATGATGCTTTATATAAATTAATGTAATATATTTATGTTATAACACGTAATTTAACATAAAGATTAAATATACATAAAACATGTCGAGCATCTTATAATCATAACGATTTTAGCAGGAGTGTATAATAACAAGAGTAGATTAGCTACTCTTGATAATAACAAGGTAATAAAGCTCTTTATTCCACACTCCTGATTCCGGCATATAGTCATGACTATACTTTACATTTCAAGCATAAAGATTAATAGAAGTCAACATAATATAATTATAATACTATGTTATATAGTAAAATAATGTTTTACAATTTAATATGATTATGTAACCGTATACTATCATACTCATAGGCGAATCACAATGCGGTATAATATCGAACACTAGTAAACGGAGTAGTACTAGTAACTGTTCTAGTAATAAATGCACAGCCTTCCAATACTAATAATAAAATAATAAATAACAAAAACTCTTAAGCAACGATATTAAGCAACAATCGCAAAGACATTTTGAATATCATCCCCAATTCTCTTTAGAAGGAACATATCTATTAAAATGTTGACGGCATAGCAGCGAATCTAATATTGATACAAACGCGATTATTTTCTAACATTGCAATACACATGTATATTACATCAGGTGTATATAATCTCTAGATAACTATCTGTTATCATTTACCCCTGATTATGCTATGTCTATTATCATTGAAAGTACTTTAGTTACGGGACATACATATGAGGTGAGCTTGTTTGGTGCTAGCTACTAGATGAACTTTGTTAAAACAGCTACATTGGCATTGACTGACTGCGCGGGCTTCCGGCTATGTACTCATACACCAATATTGACTGTAAGCTATCAATCAATACTGACTGTGTAAGCTATCAATCAATACTGACTGTGTAAGCTACCAATCAATACTGACTGTGAAAGCTATAAATCAATACTGAATGTGAAAGCTTCCAATCAATATTGACTGTGTAAGCTATCAATTAATACTGACGTGGTAAAGCTAAAACCAATCAATCACTGAAACTGTGTAAAGCTACCAATCAAATAGACTGAATAGCTAATCATATCAACTAATTGACTGATGTAAGCTATCAATCATATTGACTGGTAAAGCTTAATCAATATAATACTGACAGTGTAAACTGCCGATCAATACTACTGAACACGATATCAAAATAACAAATAATACCTAAGACTGTGTAAGCTATCAATTCAATGACTACGTGTGGATCACTATCAATCAATACTGACTGTGTAAGCTACCAATCAATATTGACCAGGTGTAAGCTACCAATCAATAATGACTGTGTAAGACGCTCATCAATGCTGACTGTGAAAGTTAACGGCTAACTATCCACCACCACCCAGACTAGCCATAAGTAGGCAACGATATGCGGGTGTGCTCGAAGGTTCGTGTACAAGACGACCCGCTCCATGCAGGGGGCGTGACGCAAGCAGGTTCACCGCAGCAACACGTGACGAGTCGCACGCGTAGCATCGAAGGTCTGCTCTCAGTTAACGATGCCACCGCTGCTGCCACAGCCGCCAGCCTGCCTGCTGCTGCTGCTACACACCGCACCGCTACAAGATACAATACTAGGCAGCAGCAGCAGCAGCAGCAACAACGGAAGCGGCAGAGGTAGTAGTGGCTGCAGTAGCACCAATCAGCGGTATAAGCATCAGTTTCAGCAGTATCAGCGTCAACAACATCAGCACTAGCAGCAGCATCCGCATCAGCGTCAATGTTAGCGGCACCGGCAGCAGCAGCAGCAGCAGCAACAACAACAACAACAACAACAGCAACAGCAGCAGCAGCAACAACAACAACAACAACAACAGCAGTAGCATCAGCAGCAGCAGCGGCGGCATCAGTAGCAACAACAACAAACAACAACAGTAGCAGCAGCAGCAGCATTAACAACAACAACAGTAGCAGCAGCAGCAGCATTAACAACAACAACAACAGCAGCAGCAGCAGCAGCAGCAACAGCCGACACGCTACTGCCGTCATTCCTCATGCAATCGCCGCGTCTGCTTCTCATTAACTCGCAGTCGAACGGCGGCAAAAACCGCCAACACCTGACACCGCGCCAGTCAGGACGCGGGCGTGCGCGCGGGACGAAAGAGTTACGCATCTTTCCGCTCTGCGAGAGACGTGGTCGCAAGCGGCTCCCGCGGGACGTTTTTTTTTCGAGCGCAGACGCGAGTGGTAGGATTTTTTCTGCCGGGTGATTCGTCGGATGGTTTATATGGCGTTGGAGCATCGACGGAAGCGTAGGCGAGACCAGCAGCTCCTTTCATCGCCGCCTGATTCTGAGAACGATCGCTTCACAGATTACACGTTTATTATAACGCGTGTCTATATGCATCGCGGATATTGCTTTATATAGTCCGCCAGCATGCTTAGTGATTATAATGTGCGATTATGGCTTAATTAAGGACGTTAAAGCGTAGCTTCTGCATGTGGGAATATTGGTCTATCTCTCCCCCGTGAGAGAACGGCGATCGGAGGTTTCATACTTACTTAGACTGACACCGTACGTCGGTTAGCATCAACACGTGACATGCACGAAGAACTTTGGAATCCGTTTATTATTTACGCGTCATTTTCCGCTTCAGCTACACATTTTCATTTAATAATAAAATATAATGAAATATTATTTAATAATGAAATATTTAGTAAAATAATGAAATATTATTTAATAATGAAATATTTAGTAAAATAACGAAATATTATTTAAATGGCAGCTTTTAAGGTGCGAGATTTCCGTTCTTTGCATAGCGAATCAATATGAAGAGTGGAATTAAGCGTTAGTAGACTATATCAGAAGTTAATAATGAAAAATTTATATTTGTCAATATATTTTGATAATTTGTCATTATTAACCCCTGACTAGTGTATATGTTATAAATTCAGTCTTCTTGTGCATACATGTGCGCATGAGATGGCATCGACAGGGCATAGCATGGCAACCATATGATCCACAACGTAATCCGCATCCACATCCGATCCGTAATCCACATCCGATCCGTAATCCACATCCGATCCGCAACGTACGTTGACACGTTTCATGTCTAGACTTACTTTGCGTACACTGCCAGATATATGGGTATATCCATAGAAACAAGAGCGTATAAAGAAGCCTTCTTTATAGGGGTGTTGCTATCCCCCGGGCGTGGAGGGAGGTCACGTGATAACGCTGACGATGACGTTCAAGACGTTAACCCTAACGGTAAACCTCACTACAACAACGCCAACACTAACACTCACACTAAATATATATGTATCGCCGCGCTATATATAGGCATTGTGATCCACAAAAATTAATCTATGGTGTGGGGACAGATATCATGATGCAAAAACCTTAACTCTAACCCTAATCCTAACCCTAACCCTAATCCTAACCCTAACCCTAACCCTAATCCTAACCCTAACCCTAACCCTAATCCTAACCCTAACCCTAACCTGACCTGTATAATACCAGTCGTCATGTTACGCTTGACTACGTTCGCTACACTGACGAGTGATGACACGTTCTGGTGAGTAGGCCCTAGCGGCCGTTACGAGCAGGAGCGGTAATCATTATTATTAACGTTAACTCTAACCCTAACCCTAATCCTAACACTATCCCAACACTAGTGCTGCCACGTTGCGGTCACCTCCCTCCACGCCCGGGGGATAGCATTACCCGTCTACGATGGGTGTTGCTATCCCCCGGGCGTGGAGGGTGGTGTAGTATCTCGTTATTTTGTATACACCGCCATCTCACGGTCCAATTAGTGTGATAATTGGTGCAAGGGAGTTCCTGACGGTAAATTTGGTTCCAGTCGAGTTCAGAGTAGTACAACTGAACGTAAACCATGTTTTCAAAATTCTGCATAATCTCAGTCCCGAATACATGACTGATGGATTTACATTAACCTCGGAAATTCACGGCTTCAAAACTAGGTGGCGGAACTGTCAATCTTTTTAAACCAGCAGCTGGGGGTACCAATGAAAAAAGACATTTATATACACTTCAATTGAAGGCTTGGAACTCACCTACCACCTCACATTAGATCTGCAGCCAGATATATTAGTTTCAAAGGGACCCAAACTGCTTAAAAAACACCTTATGCGAAAAGGCTTTAAGCACAATGCGAAGACAGCTGACTTCAGTATTATTACATAATCTCGTATAAATGAAATCAGATTAACATATAGGGGTGACATGCATCTCATCGACTGTATATCTACGTGTATTTATACTTGATAAAGAGCTATTATATATATATATAATTATTATTACACTTATATAAATTGAGCTGTGGGTGTATAGTANAAGCTTGCTCCCCCTCCTCCACAGCTTCTCCCTTCTCCGCCTTTCCTTCTTCTCACCAGCTTCTCCCCTTCCTCCTTCTCCACCAGCGTCTCCCCTTCTCCCCCTCCTCTCCCGCCGCGGACACGCAGCTCCGCTTTCTCCCCCGTGCCTTCTCCACCACGCTCTCCTCCCCTTTCCTTTCTCGCCAGGTTCTCCCATCCTCACCCTTCTCCACCACCTTCTCCTTCTCCCCCTCCTTCTTCCCCTCTGCGCTACGAACGCGGCGCTGGCCAGCTCCGCTATCGTGAGATCAAGCTGCCGTGTGGCTCGGCGCGCCAGGCAGGCGCGGGGCGATTCGATCTAACCGACTTTTCGCCGGTGTTCTAAAACCCACTTGCCAGTAGTCGGCGCAGAGCAACCGTTATATTCTCAATGAATTCCGTACTGCGCTGACGTTCGAGCTCCATGCACCTTACACAACCGCCCTATAAGAATTCGCACGACGCAGAGAGAGAGATTGTCTATCTCAGTGGCCCGTTGTTAGGGGGGTTGCAATAGGCGCCATGGCCCTGTGATCCAAAAGTTAAAAAAGCAAAAATGAAAAGCAAAGAATTGTTCTACTAAAAAGGAGAATTGTCTAGTCAGATGAAGGCTGTATATGCTACTCAAAAGTGCCTCAAATGCCGATGTCCTGCGATCTACATTTTTTCAAAATTTTTCTGGGGGAGGACCACATTCCCCCGCCTGTGTTTCACCTCCCCCTCCTCGTAATGCCTGATCCGCCACTGAACAGTTACATATCTAGGGGACCAGAGAACACGAACACAATGTCGGCCCTTTTGTACCACGTGGCGCCAGTACAAACTCAAAAGATTGCAGAACTTAGGAGGCGGGGGGGCATAGGGTGTGAAGTAGGGAGGCGGAGGAAACCATTAAAATATTTAAGTCATCTACTATATTGCTCAGTTCGCTGTTTCCCCGCTCCCCTGTTACTTAAATCATTCCTCGGCTACGCCACTGGTCTATCGTCCGGTCTCTCGCTGTGATTTGCTCACTTTCTGGTCCCGCGCGGCTCGTGCAGAGACCTCCCGTAGGTGGTTGTGCGGTCGCCGAGTGTATTTTTCTTTCACTTGAGTCCATGTGCGGGCAGGTTACTAATGGTGGACATCGGGCGATCGCTCACATAGCCTTCAAGCAGTCTATCATAGACTATTACTAGACTCTCTGAGCTTGAGTCTACCATCGTTGATTACGTTCGCCAACTCGCTTCGTCAACCACTATACTACGATCAGACGCGACTATGATCATCCTCTGTGCTAACATTATATTATCAAGGGTCCTAATACTCAGCCTATTATAAGAATAATCAATAAGTATTTATTAGCTCTTGATCCAGTTACTATTATATTATTTAAGTATATATATTACATAATTTCAGGAGTGAATCAAATTATAATAGACTCTATTACTAGCTCCTATTATAGCCTCCTATTATAGCTCCTATTATAGGTTCCAATTACAGCTCTTATTATTAGGTCCTATTATTAGCTCCTGATCCTATAGCTCCTATTATAGATCCTTATTATACTTTTATGATAATATATATATGACTTGCTTTGCGCTATAATATAAGTTCTTGAAGGCAAATGAAATTCGTGTCCTTCCATCAAACCTCTCATCGGTCGATCGTGGACGGTCGCGCATGCGCGGGAGAGGAAGACGTTGGTCAGGTGAGAGCGGGATGAGCCGACAATCTACGCAGTGTATTTACCGATATAATGCACGAATGCAGCGACGAGAGAACAGAAGCAACTAGACAGAGGGCACTCACGGAGAGTGCATACCTCCGCCAGCATGTAAACATGTATGTGTTACGAGCTGCCGCTGCACTGGCTGGCTGGCTGGCTCGCTGCTCGACGCGCTAATACCGATCGCGCGAACACACGAAACGCACGAACGCACGAGAGCGATCACATAACCTCCTCCAACTCCGTTGGGCGGAGGTGATGAGAAACGCTCGCTAACATGTGATCCCTCTCCTTTCTCGTACGCGCGGCGGTGGTTTGACGGATAGCTCTCGCAATAAACATCGTCCTATGTAGTCTACGACGTTAATAAGGGGCGTGAGTGGAGAACGGAAAAAATACATTTCTGGACGCTGTCATATACCAGCAATACGCACGCACACACACACACACACACACAGGCACGCACACACACACACACATACACACACACACACACACACACTCACACCACACACCAGACACAACACACACACCCCACTCACACACAGCACACACACACACACACCCACACATAACACACACAGACACAGCACACACACACCAACACTCTACACACACACGACCCACCACACACACACACACACACACACACCAGCTGCGCGCACACACACCACCAACACACACACACCACAGCACACACACACACCACACACACACACACACACACACATACACACACCCACACACACACACACGCACGCGGCACACACACACAACACACACACCACACACCACACACACATACACACACACACACACACACGCACGCACACACACACACACGCGCGCAACACACACACACACACACACACACACACACACACACACACATTACACACACACAAACACACGCACACACACACACACACGCACGCAACACACACACACACACACACACACACACACACACACACACACACACACTCGCGCGCTTGCGCTAGTTGCTATCTTGTTGTGTGCGAGATAGACTTCACGTGGTGAGTCATGCAATTGTAATGCAATTGCGTGATTTCACATATCTAATCAGGCGCATTTCCATCGGTATAGACGTAAAAAGCGATCATGGCGATCACATGAGTCGAAAATCGACCACGACATCATGACGCTAGTGGGAATTGTGGAAATCGCCCGACACACAGGGCTTATACTTGCACTTTCGCTTCCAATCAAGAAGTATTGCTGATATTGGCTGAACTCTAGTCGATCGAACACGTCAGCATGTTCTTGTAGTGCTATACGATATGGCGGCAGAGGCGCCCGTGTGGGGTTACAGTCGGTTGAGATACTTGTTAAACGCACGATGGTTCGAGCTATGGATAGCTATGTTTTGGCACGCTTATATGAGTCGTACCCATGTTATAGTTTCTCATTATTCAAGTGCTCAAGTTTGATTATTTTTCCTGCAATGCATGTGCGCTTTCTCTCCCCCTTACAATATTCGTGCGCATGTGCGTGCGTGTGTGTCTGCGTCTCTCTCTCGCTCTCTCTCCCTCTCCGTGTGTGTGGGTGTGCGCGCGTGTGCGCGTGTGTGCGTATGTCTGTGTGTGTGCGTGTGTATGAGTGTGCGTGTTAAAGAGATAGAGAGCGTGCGCTCGGGTGTATGAGGACATCTAATATATATATTATATATATATTATATTATATATACTATATAATATATATATATGTGTGTGTGCGGTTGGTGTGGTGACGTGCGTGCGTGTGGTGGTGTGCGTGCCGTGCGTGTGCGCGCGCCGTGTGTGGGTGTCGCTGACTGCGCCGTGCGTGCAGTCAGGGCGCGCGGCGCTCCGCTGCTGTACGCTCGTGGTCACGGCAGAGACCGATGCGGGTGACTGTGTGTGGGCTTTGATTGTCGTGCGTTGGTGTGCTGTGTAGTGTGTGCGTGGCGTGTGTGCGCTGCCGTCGTGCGCTGCGCGTGTGTGTGTGAGAGTAGAGCGAGATGTCGCGGGGACTGTGTTGTGGCGTGTGTGTGTTGCGTGTGGTGTGTGCGTGTGTGTGCGTTGAGGCCTGTGCTCAAGCGCGTGTGCTGCGCGGCTAATGTGAGAGAGAGAGAAGATGCGGAGTGACCTGTGTGGAGTACTGTTGTCGGCGTTGTGCGTGTGTGTAGTGTGCGTGTGTGCGGCTGCGCCCTCCTCAAGGATGCCATGTGTGTGCGTTGCGTTGTCGTTTCGCGCGCGACGGCGCTGCTAGTGTGTGGCGGCATGTTTTGCGTGCGTGCGTGTGGGCTTCGTGCGTGAGCGCGCGCGTGTGTGTGTGAGAGAGAGAGAGATGCGGACGTGCACTGTGTGTGCGGTGTGGGTGTGCGTGGTGTGTGGGTGGCTGCGTGTGTGCGTGGCGTGCGGCGCGCCGCTCTAGCCGCTTGCATCCAATCGAGCGTATTGATTTCACAGCCGATGTGTGTGTGTGAGAGCGGGCGGGGGGGAGGGGGGGGGGGCGGGGGGGGGCAGGGGTGAGAAGAGAGATTGCGGGTGACTGGTGTGTGTGGCGGTGCGATGTGTGTGGGTGTGCGTTGCGTGCGTCGTGTGCGTGCCAGTGCGCCGGTCGTGTGTGTGTATGACGAGAGAGAGCGATGGCGGGTGACTGCTGTGTGGGTAGTGCGTGTTGTGTGTGTGTGTGCCGGGTTCCGCGCTTTGTGCTGCGTGCGTTGAGTTCTTGCCAGAGTGTTGCTGCTCGCCAGCTTCTCGCGCCTCCCAATGCTGAGACCGAGAGAGTGCCGGGTGCTGTGCTGTGCGGTGTGGCGTGTGGTGGGTGTGCGTGCGTGCGTGTGTGCGTGTGTGGTGTGTGCGTGCGTGTGTCGTGTGCGTGCGTGCGCGTGTGTGTGCTGGACGAGAGAGATGCGGTGACTGTGTGTGAGTGGGCTCCGTCTGACGTAGTTGTTCGGGGGTGTGCCTTTCGCTGCCGTGCGGTGTGTGCGTGTGTGTTGATGCTGCGTGTGTGTGTGTTAGGTGATGGATGACGGGGAGAGAATGCGGGGCTGACTGTGTTGTGGGTGTGGGGGTCGGTGTGATGTGGGTTGTGGTGTGCGTTGCGTGTGTTGCGTGTGGTGTCGTGTGCGCTGCGTGTGTTGCGTCGCGGTTGCGCGCGCGTGCTGTGTGTGAAGAGACGAGAGAGATGTCGGGTAGAACTGTAGTGTGGGTGTGCGTGTGGCGTATGTGCGTGTGTGTGTGCGTGCGTGTGTGCGTGCGTGCGTGCGCGTGTTTGTGTGAGAGAGAGAGATGCGGGTGACTGTGTGTGGGTGTGGGTGTGTGGGGGGAGAGCTGACTGTGTGTATGTGTGTGGGAGTGGGGAGAGTCCATCTCTCTCTGCTCTGCCATCTCTATTTCTGCTTGCCTGTTATTTCTTTCCCAACTCTTGCTTTCTTCTTCTTTTCCAATCTATCGATCAATTCATTTTATTTCTCTCGTGGTTGTGTCAACCTGGTTTCTTTACCGCATGAACGCAATCATGCTACAGAGAAGCTTAACATTATTTCAGAATATGTTACTTGGAATGAACTAATGTAGAGTGATGTACAAACCACTGTACAATATTTTCACATCACGTATTATCAGTGAATTGATGAACACCTTCCCCCCCCTTCGCATTGGTCACTGGCATGACATAATATTGTTTATATATAATAAGTAATTCGGTATTACTAACTCTTGATCTATATATTATAAGAATGTCGATAATTTTATCGCACTATTTGTTCATCCGCCACGTATTAACATCCAATCCAGTTCATAGTAATTAATGGCCATTAGAAAATTAAAAGCCATACTAAAAGCCATTGGAATTCATTTATATTGATTTTACTATATATATATATATATATATATATATATATATATATATATNCACTTACTAACGGTCTACTGGGTTCGGCGCATATAGGCACCGCGAAGCAGTCCCTTGGTTCACACAGAGAGGTTCGTTAGAGACAAACAGCCTCCACCAACGCAGAGCGCTTCCACAAAAACGAAGATGTTTGCGTCGGCTCACTTCATCGGCCTTCTAGCCATTATCGTCGCCGTCAACGCTCAGATGGGAGAAGACGGTAAGCCTGTAGCGAAGCGACAGCAAGCGCATGTCTTCCTAGCGTTTCGGTCGGCGTGAGCGTAGTGAACTTTACGATTTCGGTACAGGGCGTGGTCCGGCATGACGCGTTAAAGAGCCGGCGAGTGGCTCTACACTTGCATGTAATTATAATAAGTAAAACAAAATTGGAGAACAAGCTCGCCTCATGTCGCAATCCTCATCGTATTTCGCATATAAATAATTAAAAACGTAAATCAACTGATGTTGCGCGAGTAACGTACTAATGCTACGGCACGAGTCTTTCTATTACCGTCGGGGAATAAATAGATCCAGGCATACGTGCATGCGCACACGCAGGTACACGCACACACAAACAAACAAACTCACGCACACACACGCACACACACACGCACAAACACACACACTCACACACACACACAAACACACGCACACACACACTCACGCACACACAAACAAACAAACACATCCACACACGCACACACACACGCNGATAGCTTGAGTCTACATCGTGATTACGTTCGCAACTCGCTTCGTCAACACTATATAGATAGACGGACTATGATCATCCTCTGTGCATAACATATTATCAAGGGCTAATAAATACCTATTATAAGTATAATAAGTATTTATTAGCTCTTGATATTATATTAAAATTATTAATATATATATTACATAATTTCAGGAGTGAATAAATTATAATAGATCTATTATACTCCTATTATAGGTCCTATTATAGCTCCTATTATAGGTCCTATTATACTATAGATCCTATTATACTCCTTATGATAATATATATATTGCTTGCGTATAATATAACTCTTGAAGGCAAATGAAATCGTGTCCTTCCATCGACCTCTCATCGGTCGATCGTGACGGTTCGCGCATGCGCNGTATATATATATCAAGAGCTAATAAATACCAGGGTGTATAAATACATGGGTGTTTATTAGCTCTTGATATATATATACATATATATATATAGGAACAGAAGCCTGCAATCTATGCGAGTGATAAAAGTCTGTAGAAGCTATGGTACATTTAAACTTTTATAGATTTTAGGAATCAAATTAGGCAGACAAACATTACTAAGAAAGCGGTGAAGTATCTAAACGTCCGACTATTCTTCATCACCACGCTCTCCGCCCACATTTACGAATATTTATTTGACATTTCCGAATGACGACTACTAATGCAGTTTAACGATAGAGCAATTTTAGATAACTTGCCAATTTGATTTGCGAGGCAAAAACGTGCAAAACAGCAAAATTAACCGGCTAAAATTTAATCTGATTATATATATATATAACTTTTATATATATCGCAGGCGTGCCGCGCAGCTTTGTCCTTCAGACTGTGGGAAGAAACCGTAGCAAGAAGACGCTACTGCGACAACCACGCGCGAGCCACGCGCACAAACCAACCAAACGAAAGTAGGCCCTACGGCGGGCCGACAAAACACAGAATCTAACAATATCGGTTTTAATACACACGACCACGAAATAATGCGTGAGCAGCGAGACGAGTTCGCGACGAAACGAAGCGAGGCGTAGTATCGCTGATCAGATGTCCGACATCGCAACTGCAAACAGACCCTGCCTGAAAAGACACGGCTAGCAGAGTACGGCACGGGGTTACGGCACAGAGGTACGCTACAGGTTTACTACCTGAATCTACGATATGCGACGTTGAGATAATGCCCCGAACGTCTGTCTATACGGGAAGGCAGTAGCAGAGTAAGGTGCGGAGGTATGCGAAGTTACATAGGTACGGGATGCATGACATGGAACGCATGTACGACACGAAGCGATATGATCATAACACGACACAGCCATGGAACGTCAAGACACGGAACGACAGGGTACGGTACAGCGGGACACGGTACGGCACAGTGCGACACGGTACGGCACAGAGAGAGAGAGAGAGAGAGAGAGAGAGACATAATCACATCATGCCTAATATATAATAATAGTTTAATGATTAACGGTTAAACATTATTCATCTCTCAATAAAGTCACCAGTCCATTCTAAAGTTACTTGCACTAGTGTTTTTTTTTTGGTTCGCACGGAATAAACCCATTTCTCCATAATGCCCCCCACCCCCGAGTAAGCCTTGTTTATTTCATAGAGATTACATTGTTTGTAGTATATTATTATACGGTCTTGGCAACTCTCGACGCGTTACCCATTTCGGCATCGTGCGAAAACATTGTGTTATAAATTCCCCCGGCGGCTGAAGGCACGCCGACACCGGCGCTGCGCGTACATAAAACGCGCCTAATCCTCTTTGGCGGGAGACAGCGGCTACTTTGCGTAACAAAACTCTCGCGAGAAAATATCGGCGCGCTGAGAAAAAAGTGACGCGATAAAACGCGAACAACGCATAAATACAATCATCGCATCTTGAGAAATATGTACCACCGGCGTTTTTATTATCCATCAAACGTATCAACGTTACTTTTTACGATTCCGCCGCCGGCCAGTCTCCCAGACACAACGCCCCTCCTCTCTGAGTCTGTTCTCTATCCACTCTCATTTGTTTCTCGTTCGCTCCCCTTCTCTCTCTCTTTCCTCTTCAGTTCTTTCCTTCTTTCCTCTCAGTCTTCGCCCCATTCTCTCTATCGCTCGATTTCGTCATCTGCCACTCTTTCTCTCGCTCTCTCGCGCACGCTCTTTCTCTCAAACGCACACTCACTATATCGCGTTCTCTCATGCCCACTCGCTCTCTCTTTGTCTGTCTGTCTCTCTTCTCTCTTCTCTCTCTCTCTCTCTCTCTCTCTCTCTCTCTCTCTGTGCGTGCGTGCGTGCGTGCGTGCGTGTGTCTCTCTCTCTCTCTCACTCTCTCTTTATGTCGCTTTGCCCTTTCGAGAGAGTCAGGCAACTACAAACACGACCAGAGAAAACTGTAGTGTATCTGCGCATCACAATAGCGGCGGCGGGACGTATTTGCTCGTATTTATCATGTCCACACGGCGACAGACACTACGTTTGCTGTAACCAGAGGAGCAATGTTTGCACAAGCAGTTGTTTGTGTAGCCGCACGTCACCAATACGAGCTGTTTACAGAGAGCACCCCTACCACCACCACACACACACACACACACACACACACACACACATACACAAACACACACGCGCGTAATATATATATATTATATAAATAAAATATAATATACATTCTAAATATTATACACGCCATTCTATTACATTCTATTTATTACATGCGATGTAACATATTACTATAAGAGTATTTTAGTACATAGCATTAGTATTTATTTAATATATCGACATAATTATATCGATATATTATTATCATCATCATCATTATAATTATTAGTGCTATTAAAGGCTCGTGACTGTTCTACTGCGGATTGAAATC
>NW_014577758.1:162760-164023 GCF_000485595.1 Priapulus caudatus | reverse complement strand
ACACGTACGAACCTGTCTGATGTTCTGTCGACGCGGTACGTCGTCTTCCAGAACATCAGACAGGTTCGTACGTGTGCGTACAATTAGCGTACTGTGACTAATGGTGTGATGTGTATTCACGAACGCTTGTGTATTTGGCAGAAAAACCTTACAAGTACTTGGCCGTGGCCATAGCAAGGCTATCATCCGCAGTGAACAGCATTAACGATATCAGAGATAAGCGGTCGTGCCACGCCGGGGCCGTTAACGACCCTGCAGGTTGGGACATGCCGTTGTCGCTGCTTGCCAAGAAAAAGATGATGACCGTGGCGGCATGTCACGACGACCTCAAGAACGCACACCAATACTTCAGCGGAAGCTGCGCGCCGGGATATTGGGCAAACGACGTGTATAAGCGTAAGTATTTGGATGTACAGTAGAACCGCTACGCATTGCATGAAGTGAACGGAAATTATGAACCGTTGTGACCGCCATAGACACATACGACCCCGGGTGCTCATCGGCGATCAATATGATATATAATATAGAAAAATACAAAATATCAACGATAGCTAAAAATAATAAAATATCCAGCCAAATGAGAAGGGAAAAAAACCTTGTTTATAAGTATACCCTCATTATACCATTACAAAAAGTATTGGCTGTGGCTACGGGTACGGCAGCCGTATCATAATGTCTCGAGGCTGGAGGTACGGCAGTCCATTCGCATACATACTTAACGAGACAAAGATGGAGGCGGGTGGCGCCAAATTTCGAAATAACGCCTTGGGAAATAAATTCACGATTTGAGAGTTTAGATGAGCTAGAACCCTAACCCTAACCCTAACCCTAACCTTAACCCTAACGCCAAAAAGGGACTTCAACGAACGACGGCTGCCGTACCTCCAGCCACTGTGAAAAGTATTACTTGTTAACTTATAGTGACAGGAACCTCAACAGTTTCTCTATCATCTTGCAGTTGTTTTTAATATTGGCGACATGTCTTACAGGGGGAAATTACTCAGACAAGCTGTGCTCGCTCTGCGCGAATACACAGCAATGCACTGAGAGCGACAGCAACCACGGAGCAGAAGGCGCCATCTCGTGTCTACGTAACAAGGGCGGTGACATCGCCTTCACCACCGATGCAGTTTTGGCTGGCATCCAGGATATCGGAGACAGCGACCAATTCCGCCTGGTCTGCACCGACGATACCTCTGGAGGCACCAACCAACCGGTACGTTGGATATTTGGAATTTCTTCGAATGTGTTTTTGACACGTAC
>NW_014577758.1:158345-162750 GCF_000485595.1 Priapulus caudatus | reverse complement strand
ATAGCATTTGTATTTATTTAATATATCGACATAATTATATCGATATATTATTATCATCATCATCATTATAATCATTATAGCTAATAAATGCTCGTGACTGTTCTACTGCGGATTGAAATCATGGGTGCCGGTTCTATATCTGCCAGGTAATTTTGGATAAGTGTTCAGTAAAGCCGGACCACGACGTTATCTGAGTAAACACACACGCCACGCCTTGTACCTTGCCCCCCCAGCGGGCTGCGGCCAGCACTGAATCTCGGCGGCTGTTGACGCTGTCGCGTGCACCCTAGACGTAGCAATTTTCGCGCTAGAATCGCGTTGAAAGCATGTTACGATGAGCAAGTTTGCGTCGCTTCAAACGTCATGATAGATTCCCCTCATACTCGTGATTGATTTGCTCGATTGGATCACATTCGCGTTTAAGGTGTGTTGAGTGTGAAAAGTTGATCACGCGCGCTAACCTGCGGTAGGCCTATATGCTTGATCTCGTAAACTACAGATGTTATTCGAGTAATTGCATGCTAAATGTATAGTGACTATACGCTCTTTGCCAATATTTCATTTTACAGTGAAATGGTGCGTAACTAAAAAATTGGACATGGAGAGGTGCATGGAGATGAAGTTATTCGCCGAGGAGAAGAATATCATGCTAAACATCGATTGTGTTGAGGTAGAAATATCTATGAGACCGCTTACGTTTTATTAAAGTAAAACCTGCGATATTTCCACACGTCAGTAACGTTTCAGTTCAGCAAAACTCTTGAAAATATCATCTCTTGACGCAGAATATATACATAATTCTCACTTCGTGCACAAATGGTTTACACTCGTGATTTTTCATGCGTCAAATACGTCATTTCGTCCGCAAGCGAGATTATCTATATATATAAAGTTATTCAGCCGAATTAGTTCGTACTCGCATAACTAGAGAACTCCGCAGCCTAGACAAAAAAAACATTTTCAAAATTAGCATGTCTGGGAGGTGGTTCTGGCTGAAACAAAAATTTAACAAAGTTACAAAGTTAACTTATTTTCCCCGTTTTTGCCTTTTTTCCCCTTTTACCTACCTCTTTAGTAAGTATTATTTTTAATTTTTTATTGCCTCCGATATCCATTTCGAGGCCCGCTAAGCCGAGCATAAAGCGCGCGGGCAAGACGTCACATACACACAGCTACGTTCATTGGCTAAAACAATCGAGTTGCGCGGTTAGGGATTTCAGGAATTGTTTAATTTTAAGGAAAACTTTAATGTTCAATGAATGACGCACTGGTTCACTTCCGAAATCGGGTAAAAATGCCGAATTTTTCCACTTCGGTGCAAAATGCATCGGCCGGGCATTTCATTATTTACCAAAAGCAAACAGTCTCGCCAAACACCTACACGCAGTAACGGGTCACGTCGTTGACGCCCCATTCATGCCCATCAACGAAGAAAGCGTGGCTTATTCTGATTACGGAAATGCGAAAATGCAACAGAAAGACGTAGCGCAGTGCGCTAAACAGCGTGTTATTTTCGTATTTGTGCCAAACTCTATCGTTCTAGCCTAGCAGAATGCCCTAGCTCCTGAGATCGGCAATTTAGTGGTCCGATGAGTCCCCATATTTAAAAATATAAAACCTTGGTGCGGCGTAGGCTGTGATTGGAAGACACAAAGTGTCAATCCTCGGCGCGCCTCGGCATCATGGCCACATCACGTCGAGTATGAGATATACGCGGATATATGCAGCGGATCGCTAATTGAGCCGCTCGAGCGACATTTTACTGGGGCTCGTTGTCAGTCTAAACATCTTATGCGGATGTCTATCATAAATCCAAACTGTTATGACTTTTGTACGACACTTCCCTTTAAAACCCTTGACTATTTCTGATGTATCTGACAACGTACTCTCTCCCTGCCGAACAGCGCAGGCTGGACGCGGTCGGCTGTACGCGGGACAGCTAGCGGAGGCAGTTCCCGAACACGATCTAAGCGACGTCTGTCACGGTTTTCATTACAGGGAACGAATCCGCCGTTCGTCACCGCCCTGCTGGCATCAAACGACAATGACAATCCCACCGATTCGACCGGGAACCGACTGCCGGAGAGGCTCAGCAACGTCGTCCGAGAGGCGACCCGCGACGATTTTCTCATCCTGATCAGCGACTACCTCTCCGAGCCGTTCATCGATGCCAACGAGAAGGATTACTGCCCGAAGTCCAACAACGAGAAGGAGATCAGCATATGCACGACGGCGTCGAAGCAGGATAAGCAGCAGTGCGAATACCTGCGCGACGCGCTCGCCGTGCAGTACGTCATGCCGAGCATCAAGTGCGTCGTCAACAGCGACTTCAAGTCTTGCCTGAGCCGCGTCGGCTTGGAGGGAGGTACCGACTACGCCATCATGGACGCCGGATGGGCGTATCAGGGCGGCAAGTGGCAGCACACGAGACCCGTCATGAAGGAGATGTACGGCGGCCAGGACCAGTTCAAGTCCGTTTTGGTCGTCAAGTCGACCAGATCGGGCAATTTCAACATTGACGGCTTAAAGAGTAAGTCCCTTTCATCGCGAATACTCTAGCGACGGGCGTTTTCGATGCGTCTATGCGAATTTTTTTATTGTTTTGTTTCGTTTGTTTCGTTTCAATTCGTTTGTCCATCTGCAGGCTAATGCTGTCATTCACGAATTTCTCGTCATTTCGTGACCATTCTTGATCTCGCGTTTATTGCGTAGTTGTCAGCCCGTCTCAATACTTACCCTTGCGTTGTCGCAGATAAGAGGGTCTGCGCGCCGTTCATTGGCAGTGCTGCGGGCTGGCTGCAGCCGGGAAGACTGCTGAGAAACGTGGGACACTTCAGCCTCCCTGACTGCCAGCTAGAAGAGAAGATGGCCGCCTTCTTCTCCGGCGGCTGCGTACCGGGGGCGACCAAGGAAAATCTGGTCAATTAAATGATGGAGAAGACTAAGCAGACGAGATGTGTAAGACCCGCGTGTTTGACCTACTTGTTCATAGCCTCGCAGATTAGGCCTTCCAGTGTCAATGATGTATTGCACACGGATGAATTTTGCATTTTATTTAGCTCTCGGAAGTCGACAACTGCAACTGGGGACGCTACCCGACCCATCATATCATGACGTATAAGTCACAAGAACACAAGAAGGCGATAGGAGACGCCTTAGCGGAGCTATATTTTTCCGCCAAGGTAGTAATAGTTACACAGCTTTTTATGCACACGTGGGAATGCTGCGCGCCATTCTGTAAGACATTTACTCAACATTTTGTTATATTTTGAGACGTTTCTTCCTGTTCACCTTACAAGAGGTATTCTTGTGTCGAATTGTGACACACTTGGTGTCTGCATATGCTATATACACGTATTGAATACGACTTGTTTGTGGGAATCAGGCGAGGATATGAAGAGAATCTGTCGTGTGCGGTGCGAGTGATTTTGTGATGCACGTTGTAGGTGTCAGATGAAAAAGAACAATATGGTTATTAGCCACCTCGATTCGATATGTGCAGAACTCAAGAGCATAAAATTTTCACTCGCCAAGTATATCGCTATTCGACATAATACGAGTAGCTCTGTTCATCCAGAGAGACATGATAGAAGATTGCGTGGCACAGCTTTGCTGTTGATACCGAGCACTGCGCGCGGATTAGACGCGCAGTTCCGCGGGATATGCGCACGCGACCGCGGGGATGTTTAAGCATGAAGCGCTGTCCGCAGTGGAGACGTGCGCCAAATTCGAGGCCCGGCGCACGTCTCCACAGCGGTCAGCGGATGGTCTGTAGTTTTGAAAGATAACAATGAAGACTTTGTTCTAAATACAAACTCCACGACAGATGGCGCTCTCGCTCTGGCTCAATTCTACCTCAATTATCGAGTGTGGGAAGAGGGCGCTACATGCAGTTTGTTCTAAATAAGAACTATCGGCGGCTAAATAAGAACTATCGGCGGCTAAATAAGAGCAATATACAGACCTTTGAATTTCTTGACTAGTTAGTCAAAGGGCTTTTTGGGGGTTTATTATGCAGAGCTTCCAATTGAAATGGCCGATGAAATTTTCAAGTGGAATTGTGTTTTTCGGAACTCCAAAGAAAATGTCTCCCTCTTACATGCACCCCTCCCTGATCAATCACGCATTCAGGCGTCAACAATAACAGAGATGAAATTGAATGAGATGAGAGATGAGAGTGAAACATATACGGTTAGTACTTACTGTGACATATCCGTGTATAACTGACATCACTAAATTGGTAAAATGTTCCATGCACCTTAAGAAATGCTGAGAAATTACGAGGTTATCATCGCAGAACCCCCGAACACCGTACGTCACAAAGCTATATATATATATATGTAAACAAAGACGCGTGTTGCGAGGTGCGTGCCTCCGATATCCATTTCGAGGCCCGCTAAGCCAA
>NW_014577758.1:154720-157010 GCF_000485595.1 Priapulus caudatus | reverse complement strand
TTGTTGGTGCTTTCAGGTAAGACTAACGCGATTTCTGGCGCCGGCCGTACGAATCTGCGTATACATAATGATAATAATTTGACGCACACTACGCGTTCACGGAGGTGCCAAATGCCTATTGATAAATCAACGTCGATACATTACTGTAGATCTGCCCCAAGGTTTGTTGGGTAATTTTTTTATGCATTCCTTCAACTATGTACATTTTTTCGTTTTAACTGATATGAAATGGGAGTCTTGCTAAAAATGTATGCATATGGTATTCTTCCTAAGTACATGCATTCATCTGTATACTTTTCCCTTCTCTCTCTTCCTCTCTTTCTCTCTCTCTTTCTCTGTCTTCTTTATCATCGTTTTTATTGTTTCCTTTCCCACTCCTTCTCTTTCATCCTCCTCCTCCTTTGAGATTACACAGGCGCATACACGCACGTAAATGCATGCACTAAATAACCGTGGGGCAAGCGTTTGACAGCTTGTGACACAACCAATACGGTTTACGTTCATAGGGGACTGGTCGAGGATGCGTGCGATGTAGCTTTCCTCAAGGACACGACAGTCGACGAGAACGTCGATGGCAGAAACCAAGACGATTGGGCAAAGAATTTGATTAAAAGCGACTACAAGTACCTTTGCCGGTATGCTGTTATCTTGGACAATGCTTTCACTTCGCAACGCAGAAAATTTCAAGATGGCGCGCTCAATACTTCTCGACTTACTCGTCGAAGCACTAACTTACTGGTATATGCTTACATCTAGGGACGGCCAAGTCAGAGATACGGGTGCTGATTGCAACGCCGGTGTGACGCCGAGCAATCGCCTGCTGACATTTGATCAGAAATCGTACGAAGACAGGTGGATCATGATAGATCTGCTGAAGACGGCGCACGACTACTACTACAGTAAGCACAGCTTGCCGTTGTCACAAAGCCTGATGCTTCACGCTTGAAGCTCCACGCATGTAACGTTTCCCTCCCTCTGCCCACATCCTTCACCTGTTATAAGCGCAGCTTGCCACTGTCACATAAGCTGGTGCTTCTTAGCTCCACATACGCCATGCTCCTTTTCCCGCCCACATTCTTTGCTGCATCTCTTGTGAGGGCAGCTTCAGCGTGCCGTGGAAGCATCACAAGTGATGTTGATGAACAGATCAGGAGAAACTGTTAGATCCTACGGCGCGACAATCGGCGAAGGTTAACTGTGAGGGTGGGAACGGTTGTTTTTCTGGGATTGGATCACATCTGGGAAGCAGGAAATACCTGATGAATTAATAATTATTTGAGGATAGACGTCAACCGGAAACCTCAAAACGGAACTGCGATTTTAATTAACCGGGATCTGGGAAATGGCACATTTTTTACCTTAAAAACCTAGCATAGACCCCCCACCCCTGCTTCTACTAACGTTTAATGCTCATGCGGTGACAAATTTAACACCCCGCTCTGAGTTTACATTTATTCTGAGTTGGTACGTTTTATGCCTACTTTTAAATACTAGCCTACTTAGCTGCATGGTAAATCCTAATTACCTATACACGGTGTTTGCACGATAATTAATTAACTTTTTTTTTCGATCTCGGTAGCTGCCACCAAGAACTCAGGTGAATTCCAGCTGTACGGATCGCCGTACAATACCACTGACACCATGTTTACGGACAGCACCACCGAACTAGGCGAGCTCGCCTCCAACGCCACATGGTACGAGGATTTCCGATACTTCGACAACGGCGAATTCGTTCGAACATTGAATGAAACCGATCCCGATGACTGCCGAGCCCCATACGAACACGCAGGTACGCGCACACACAATCAAACAAGCAAACCTGATGTTCGGCCCGGGTATAATTTCTTGACAGGAACGACCACTGGATTAACGGAATCCACACACAACTCCTAAGACGAAACGACAAAGTAACGGTGTTCACACCGGGTATGCCGGGGCTTTTATTACACACCGTTGACCATCAGGCCAGCGGCAGATAAAACACACCCCGTGATCATACGTTACATTGTGCTGAAGGCCAGGATGCAGTAATCAGCAGTGCTTAGCTAGTCGGCTACACCCTACATGATCAGCTAGCAGGGCGGACAAGCCACCAGAGAGCAGTGGGGAGGGTGCGAGGATCTTGCGTTGTGTATCCTTGCGGCAGGAAGGGGGCAGCAAGCGGCGTGATCCTCGTCCTGCGCTGTGTATCCTGGAGTCAGGAAGGAGACAGCAAGCGGCGTGATCCTCGCCCTGCGTTGTGTATCCTGGAGTCAGGAAGGAGGCAGCAAGCGGCGTGATCCTCGTCCTT
>NW_014577758.1:152382-154710 GCF_000485595.1 Priapulus caudatus | reverse complement strand
AACACACGTCTTCTCTCACGCACGATTCGGTCATCGCTCCAGGAAGTGATGGGGAACTCTTGTCCATCGGTCCTGGGACTGTTCCAGCCGCATCAGCAGGTGCACACGGCCGCCCCCGGAGGCACCAGTCCCAACTGAGATTGCACTGGAGGGTTCAACTAATTTCACCTCTGGATCAGACTCGCTCATCTTAACCTTCTCCTCTTCTTTGGCTACTTCACCACGTGCAGAGGAAACTTTATCCTTGGTCTTGAATGCACCAAGCTGCAGGGGCATTTTCACCGAGGTATGGCTTTAGATCGTTAATGGAGACCACACACGGCGGATCCTTCACTGGCTTGCACCCACCGTAGTAATGACGGTAAGCATCGTGAACAATGCTCTGCAGCTCTCGGCGTCTCACCTGTCGCGCACGGGAGGTAAGAGACATCGCCTGTTCGGCGTGCAAGTACCACCAGGCGGGTCCTGTTTGACAACGAGACCAGTTGCACCAGTCGCTCTACCTTCAAGGGCTGTCCTAAAGTTACGTGGATTCAAACGTTAATCTTGGTCATGGCACCACTGTAACAAATTTGCATTTTCGCCGACAAGACGTTATCCCGGGCCTGATGTTCGTCCCGGGTATAATTCCTTGACAGGAACGACCACTGGATTAACGGAATTCACACGCAACTCCTAAGACGGAACGACAAAGTAACGGTGTTCACACCGGGTATGCCAGGGCTTTTATTACACACCGTTGACCATCAGGCCAGCGGCAGATAAAACACACCCCGTGATCATACGTTACTTTGTGCTTGTTACAAGGCCGGAACAGTGCTTAGCTAGTCGGTTACACCCCACATGGTCAGCTAGCAGGGCGGACAAGCCACCAGCAGCTAGAGAGCAGTGGGAGGGTGCGAGCTTCCTTGACTGAGCCAAGCTGGCTCTGTGTTGCTTCGGAGCCGGACGCCGCAGCTTCTATACAGCCGTGGGACATCACGTGGTCACAGTCATGTGACCCCCACGTGTGACCTGCAGGTGTCCCGTCCAATTAAACCATAGGTCAAGTGGTGTAGCATGTGTTACCTTTCCAATCAGCTGCTAGACCACGTGGCTACGAAGCCGTACGTCTCCAAGGTTGAAGTAATGCTGACGCATGCTATAGTGTATGTTGTACGGCGGGTCGAATTCGCTACAATAGCATTAGTATTTATTTAGTATATCGACATAATTATATCGATATATTATTATCATCATCATTATTATAATTATTAGTGCTATTAAATGCTCGTGACTATTCTACTGCGGATTGAAATCATGGGTGCCGGTTCTATATCTGCCAGGTAATTTTGGATAAGTGTTCAGTAAAGCCGCACCACGACGTTAGCTGAGTCAACACACACGCCACGCCTTGTACCTTGCCCCCCAGCGGGCTGCGGCCAGCACTGAATCTCGGCGGCTGTTGACGCTGTCGCGTGCACCCTAGACGTAGCAATTTTCGCGCTAGAATCGCGTTGAAAGCATGTTGCGATGAGCTAGTTTGCGTCGCTTCAAACGTCATGATAGATTCCCCTCCAATACTCGTGATTGATCTGCTAGATTGGATCACATTCGCGTTTAAGGTGTGTTGAGTGTAAAAAGTTGATCACGCGCGCTAACTTGCGGTAGGCCTATATGCTTGATCTCGTAGACTACAGATGTTATTCGAGTAATTGCATGCTAAATGTATAGTGACTATACGCTCTGCCAATATTTCATTTTACAGTGAGGTGGTGCGTAACTAACAAATCGGACTTGGAGAGGTGCAGGGAGATGAAGTTATTCGCCGAGGACAAGAATATCATGCTAAACATCGATTGCGTTGAGGTAGAAATATCTATGAGACCGCTTATGTTTTATGAAAGATAATTCCACACGTCAGTAACGTTTCAGTTCAGCAAAACTCTCTCTCAATATATCATCTCTTGACACAGAATATATACATAATTCTCACTTATGTACACAAATGGTTTACACTCGTGATTTTGCATGCGTCCAATACGTCATTTCGTCCGCAAGCGAGATATAAAGTGTTTTATTTTCATGTAGTATACTACATGAAAATAAAACAGATCCATAGAGTATGTAATTCCGTTTTCGTTTTTCAGCGCGAACATGTCTTCGGCTGCATGCGGGCGATCGAGGATAAGGAAGCAGACCTCATCAAGCTACGGCCGGAGGAGGTGTATATTGCTGCGACGCGGTATATGATGGAACCAATAACGAGAGAAGAATTTAATGGTAATTACGTGTGATCGCGTACTGTTCAGTTACTCCCGTACGTGTGCGTACAATTAGCGTACTGTG
>NW_014577758.1:133985-149556 GCF_000485595.1 Priapulus caudatus | reverse complement strand
AGATTAGTATACCAGCGTCAATGATGTATTGCACACGGATGAATTTTGCATTTTATTTAGCTCTCGCAAGTCGAGAACTGCAACTGGGGACGCTACCCGACCCATCATATCATGACGTATCAGTCACATGGACAGAAGAAGGCAATAGGAGACTCCTTAGCGGAGTTATATTTTTCCGCAAAGGTAGTAATAGTTACACGGCTTTTTATGCACACGTAGGAATGCTGCACGCCATTCTGTAAGACATTTACTCAACATTTTGTTATATTTTGAGACGTTTCTTCCTGTTCACTTACTGTTAACCTTACAAGAGGTATTCTTGTGTCGAATTGTGATACACTTGGTGTCTGCATATGCTATATACACGTATACGACTACTATACTATACGTATAGTATTGAATACGACTTGTTTGTGGGAATCACGCGATGATATGAAGAGAATCTGTCGTGGGCGGTGCGAGTAATTTTGTGATGCACGTAGTAGGTGTCAGATGAAAAAGAACAATATGGTTATTAGCCACCTCGATTCGATATGTGCAGAACTCAAGAGCATAAAATGTTCACTCGCCAAGTATATCGCTATTCGACATAATACGAGTAGATCTGTCTATCGAGTATGAGATATACGCGGATTAAATCTACATGTTAAATTATTGTGACCGCTTGCAGAAATGCAACTATATATATATGCAGCGGATCGCTAATTTAGCCGCTCGAGCGACATTTTACTGGGGCTCGTTGTCAGTCTAAACATCATAAATGCGGATGTCTATCATAAATCCAAACTGTCATGACTTTTGTACGACACTTCCCTTTAAAACCCTTGACTATTTCTGATGTATCTGACAACGTACTCCCTCCCTGCCGAACAGCGCGTATTCGTGCGGACGCGGTCGGCTGTACGCGGGGCAGTTAGCGGAGGCAGTCCCCGAGCACGATCTAAACGACGTCTGTCACGGTTTTCATTACAGGGAACGAATCAGCAGTTCGTCACCGCCCTGCTGGCATCAAACGACAATGACAATCCCAGCGATTCGAACGGAAACAAACTGCCGGAGAAGCTCAGCCTCGTCGTCCGGGAGCAGACCCTCGACGATTTTCTCATCCTGATCAGCGACTACCTCTCCGACCCGTTCATCGATGCCAACGAGAAAGACTACTGCCCGAGCTCCAACAACGAGAAGGAGATCAGCATATGCACGATGGCGTCGAAGCAGGATAAGCAGCAGTGCGAGGACCTGCGCGACGCGCTCGCCGTGCAGTACGTCATGCCGAGCATCAAGTGCGTCGAGAACATCGACTTCAAGTCCTGTCTAACCGGCGTCGGCTCGGAGGGAGGTACCGACTACGCCATCATGGACGCCGGATGGGCGTATCAGGGCGGCAAGTGGCAGCACACGAGACCCGTCATGAAGGAGATGTACGGCGGCCAGGACCAGTTCAAGTCCGTTTTGGTCGTTAAGTCGACCAGATCGGGCAATTTCAACATTCATTGGTTGCCGCATAACGCCGGTATGGTGGCGTGAATGTCTCTGTCCAAGAGCGCTTTACTTGCATAGAAAGGGGTCGCCACTTCTTCGTTCAGGGCAGAGATATGACAGTTCCTTTCCTCGATCTCTTTAAACCGGTGATCCACCATACCCTGTATGGGAGCAACAGCGTGCTTGATCGGCATTTGCCTGTCATCATTCAGTACACTGGCGTAGCATACCGACGGGGAAGGCGTGACTCTCACCCGTGCTCGTACAGCTCGTCACCTCGCAGTGTGCTGTGTGGCTATCTGACGTTTAGGCTCTTCGACGGCCGTCCGACGAACTATCTAACCAGACCGTCTATGAAGTGCAACTCGCAGGGACGAGTACAGACTTATGTGCCTGCCTGCCGGGTTTATCACACGGTTCCCTTCAGAACAAGGATATACGTCCGGGGCTTGGGAAGGATAAATCCTCCCATTCCAGCAACCGTCTACTCATTCTCGTCTACCATTCGCAGCTCACCATTGGCACGGAGTCCGTCCTAACAGACAGCATAACGTCTAAGGTCATGGCAGGAATCTCTCACTGGTCTGACATGATGACTTGGCACAGGCTGCACGGCTTGCCAAACGCCGTGGCGGGGCTATCCTCATCCGGCCTGACACTCCACTTGGCACAGGCTGCACGGCTTGCCAATTGCCGTGGCGGGGCTATCCTCATCCGGCCTGACACTCCACTTGGCACAGGCTGCACGGTTTGCCAATTGCCGTGGCGAGGCTATCCTCATCCGGCCTGACACTCGGCGTTGGGACGACACACGTCCTCTCTCACGCACGGCTGGGACGACACACGTTCTCTCTCGCGCACGGCTGGGACAACACACGTCTTCTCTCACGCACGATTCGGTCATCGCTCCAGGAAGTGATGGGGAACTCTTGTCCATCTGTCCTGGGACTGTTCCAGCCGCATCAGCAGGTGCACACAGCCGCCCCCGGAGGCACCAGTCCCAACTGAGATTGCAATGAAGGGTTCACTTCTGGATCAGACTCGCTCATCTTAACCTTCTCCTCTTCTTTGGCTACTTCACCACGTGCAGAGGAAACTTTATCCTTGGTCTTGGATGCACCAAGCTGCAGGGGCATTTTCACCGAGGTATGGCTTTAGATCGTTAATGGAGACCACACACGGCGGACCCTTCACTGGCTTGCACCCACCGTAGTAATGACGGTAAGCATCGTGAACAATGCTCTGCAGCTCTCGGCGTCTCGCCTGTCGCGCCCGGGAGGTAAGAGACATCGCCTGTTCGGCGTGCAAGTACCACCAGGCGGGTAAGTTTGACAACGAGACCAGTTGCACCAGTCGAGAACACTCACTCTACCTTCACGGGCTGTCTTAAAGTTACGTGGATTCAAACGTTAATCCTGGTCACGGCACCACTGTAACGAATTTGAATTTTTGCCGATAAGACGTTATCCCGGGCCTGATGTTGGTCCCGGGTATAATTCCTTGACAGGAACGACCACTGGATTAACGGAATTCACGCAACTCCTAAGACGGAACGACGAAGTAACGGTGTTCACACCGGGTATGCCAGGGCTTTTATTACATACCGTTGACCATCAGGCCAGCGGCAGATAAAACACACCCCGTGATGATACGTTACTTTGTGCTGAAGGCCCGGATGCAGTAATAAACAGTGCTTAGCCAGTCGGCTACACCCTATATGGTCAACTAGCAGTGGCAGACAAGCCACCAGCAACTAGAGAGCAGTGGCAGAGTGCGAGCTTCTCTGACTGAGCCAAGCTGGCTCTGTGTTGCTTCGGAGCCGGACGCCGCAGCTTATATACAGCCGTGGGACATGAATGTGTTTTTGACACGTACTGCGGGCAGTAATATCACCAAGAATCGACGCGTTTCCAATCTACAGCAGACGCGAAGGTAACAATCGGTAACAAAAGAATATGGCCAAAATCAGATTGGTAGCAAACATAAATCACAACGACACTGCGCAGTAGTAGGAAGAATCGGTAAATGATGGAGAAGACTAAGCAGACGAGATGTGTAAGACCCGCGTGTTTGACCTACTTGTTCATAGCCTCGCAGATTAGGCCTTCCAGTGTCAATGATGTATTGCACACGGATGAATTTTGCATTTTATTTAGCTCTCGCAAGTCGAGAACTGCAACTGGGGACGCTACCCGACCCATCATATCATGACGTATCAGTCACGTGGACAGAAGAAGGCAATAGGAGACGCTTTAGCGGAGCTATATTTTACCGCCAAGGTAGTAATAGTTACACAGCTTTTTATGCACACGTAGGAATGCTGCACGCCATTCTGTAAAACATTTACTCAACATTTTGTTATATTTTGAGACGTTTCTTCCTGTTCACTTACTGTTAACCTTACAAGTGGTATTCTTGTGTCGAATTGTGATACACTTGGTGTCTGCATATGCTATATACACGTATTGAATACGACTTGTTTGTGGGAATCACGCGATGATATGAAGAGAATCTGTCGTGGGCGGGGCGAGTGATTTTGTGATGCACGTAGTAGGTGTCAGATGAAAAAGAACAATATGGTTATTAGCCACCTCGATTCGATATGTGCAGAACTCAAGAGCATAAAATGTTCACTCGCCAAGTATATCGCTATTCGACATAATACGAGTAGATCTGTCTATCGAGTATGAGATATACGCAGATTAAATCTACATGTTAAATTATTGTGACCGCTTGCAGAAATGCGACTATATATATATGCAGCGGATCACTAATTTAGCTGCTCGAGCGACATTTTACTGGGGCTCGTTGTCAGTCTAAACATCATAAATGCTGATGTCTATCATAAATCCAAACTGTCATGACCTTTGCACGACATTTCCCTTTAAAACCCTCGACTATTTCTGATATATCTGACAACGTACTACCTCCCTGCCGAACAGCGCGTATTCGTGCGACCGCGGTCGGCTGTGCGCGAGGCGGCTAGCGGAGGCAGTCGCCGAGCACGATCTAAGCGACGTCTGCCACGGTTTTCATTACAGGGAACGAATCAGCAGTTCGTCACCGCCCTGCTGGCATCAAACGACAATGACAATCCCACCGATTCGACCGGGAAACGACTGCCGGAGAAGCTCAGCATCGTCACCCGGGAGCAGACAATCGACGATTTTCTCATCCTGATCAGCGACTACCTCTCCGAGTCGTTCATCGATGCCAACGAGAAGGACTACTGCCCGAGCTCCAACGACGAGAAGGAGATCAGCATATGCACGACGGCGTCGAAGCAGGATAAGCAGCAGTGCGAGGACCTGCGCGACGCGCTCGCCGTGCAGTACGTCATGCCGAGCATCAAGTGCGTCGAAAACAGCGACTTCAAGTCCTGCCTGAGCGGCGTCGGCTCGGAGGGAGGTACCGACTACGCCATCATGGACGCCGGATGGGCGTATCAGGGCGGCAAGTGGGAGCAGACGAGACCCGTCATGAAGGAGATATACGGCGGTCAGGACCAGTTCAAGTCCGTTTTGGTCGTCAAGTCGACCAGATCGGGCAATTTCAACATTCACGGCTTAAAGAGTGAGTCCCTTTCATCGCGAATACTCTAGCGACTTCACCACGTGTTACTGTCTCAGTCTCACCACGTGTTATGAGTGTTCCACAAAGAGGAAAGAGTTCCATGACCCACGGCGACAGGTTGGCTTCGCTCTTTTCGGTGTGCGTCTTCTGCCAGCCACCATCTGCGTAGTCTGTCGAGCGGCCATTACGTCGCCGGCGGTCGGGCGACAACACGCAACCCGCTCATCGGCGGGTCACCACGGGCAAGGCGATATCTGCCCGCACAGGCAGTGGGCGTAACCCCACCACCCGCGTCGATACTCCAGATCGACACGTGCCATCCCCGTCCACTCCGCTAACACATCCGGCGGTGTTGGAAAGGAGGAGTCATACCCCCGCGAATGTGATCATCACTCGCAGGAGACTCACGAGGCGTCATATGCTTCGTCACTTCCTCCTCCTTGCAGACTCGTGCCGTGTTATCTCACCATGGGGTCCTACCCCAGTTTGAGCGATCCTAGTGCCACCGTAGAGGTCTCTTCTTCTTCCCTCCCGCTGCCACTCATCCGTCTACTGTCCCTTCTGGAAGCCATAGTACGCGGGCGGCTGCACTTGCCGCCGGCTGCGGGTCACTTGCTCCGGCATTTGCGCCAAGCCCCGTCGTCGGTACCCATGCTCCATGGCTCCAACGGCCTTGTGCCACCTCGCCGCCTCGTCTGCCATGCCCGCTTCCTCCACTTCTGTTCCTTCGCTGTCGGCTGGCGAGGACGTCAAGTCCATTGGGGGTCGTGCATCGCACTGTTCCGACTCACCATCGTCGGCGTCGGCCGGCTCTTGGTCGACAGGCATCTCGCACTCAGCCCCAGCAGTTCCTTGCTCTGCCCCCACCTCAACTTCTATTGCCCTCATCCCCTCAGCTTTCCGCATTTTAGGGTCCTCGGCCCCGACATCATCGACCATCCACCGTTCCGGGGCGTCTTTCCCCTCGTACGGCTTCAGGTTATTTACACAGACCACCTTCACCGGTCCGTGCTCTGTGGCCTGTATCGACCGGAGGGTCCCACGACTCCGAACCACCAGGTATGGCCCAGTCCATGGCCTACCCAACTTGACATCGTCGGGCGGATAAAAGTACCATACCCAGCTTCCATAAGGTAACGCTGACGGTTTCACGTGCTTGTCGTAGCACCTCTTCTGCCGCTCGGCTGCGCCATCGAGGCATTCTCTTGCTCGTTCGTGCGCCCGCCGCGTCGCTTGCCTCACCCACTCAACATATTCTGACGGACAGGCCGATCGACTCCCGTCGTCGGCGGTGTGCCCATCAGGTCGATGGCATCCGACCTCCACCTGCCAAACGCATCATATCGGGCTGACCCAGTGCTCTCTCTGCATGAAGATTCCCCGATATGCTGCAATACATAACGGATGAATGGTCGTCCATGCATCCCAGTGGCAAGCATTTTCTGGAGTGTCGCATTTGAATCGCTTCGCAATCCCGCCGTCCGAACTGAGGGTGTAGGGTGTCGTCCTGGTCTTCCTCAATCCCAAGTAGTTCTCCCCCGCACACGCCCGGCAAGAACGAACTCGAAATTCCGCCCCTGGTCAGAGTGGAGTGTCCTCCGCACACCAAACCGTGAGAAGAACCGTGTGACGAGACAGTCTGCCGTCGTCATCGCTGTCTGGTCGGGTAGTGCGTAAGCCTCAGTCCATTTTGTGAAGTAATCGCACAGAACGAGTATGTGCTGATTACCCGACTTGGTCACTGGCAAGGGCCCCATGAAGTCAATGGCCACGCGCTCCATTGGTGCACCCACCGGCTGTTGCCGAAGTCCCGCACGGCGCTTCCTCCCTCCTTTCCTCCTGGCGCACACGTCGCACTGCTGACACCACCTCTTGATGTCGGCCCGCATCCCCGGCCACATGAACCTCTGACGCACCCGCTCCAGCGTCTTCAGTGCCCCGAGGTGTCCTGACATCCGGGCCCCATGTAACAAGTTCATTATCTCCCGTCGCATCTCTGGGGGAGCCACAAGCCTTGGCCGCGCGTCGCCGCGCAGGTGGTCCGGTGACCATAGATGGTGCAGCAGGCCTCGGCGTACCTCAAGCTGGCTCCAATTATGCCAGAACGCCTTCCCTTCCCAGGAGAGACTTGCCATATCATTGTAGGTGGGTTGGTCAGCGTGGGCCCGCTTCAAGTCAAGGATCTTCTTGATCATGGGATCCCCATGCTGCCACTTTTCTACCTGGGCGGTGTCCCATCGGTCTAGCGCCTCCCCATCCTTCTCTGGCACCGGTCTCCATGGTCCTGGCCGATGCCTCGCTCTCGCACGAAGCACCCGTCTCGCAACTGCAACATTACACGCTTACACCGTCGACAACCAGGCTGCCGCGACAATCCGTCTGCGTTGCTATGAAGCCTCCCAGGGCGATGTTCGATTTTCATATCGAACGTCCCGAGGTAGGCGATCCACCTCGCCACCATGCCCTCTGGCTCCTTGAAGTTCAGAAGCCAGGTGAGCGACGCATGATCGGTCTGCACGGTAAAGTGTCGTTCGTGGAGGTAGTGCCGGAATTGCTTGACGGCAGTCACGACGGCCAGCAACTCCCGGTTGGTGGTACAATACCTCCGCTGCGTCTGGGAGAGCGTCTTACTGGAGTAGGCGATCACCCGCTCCACTCCCCCTTGACACTGCGAAAGCACTGCCCCCATACCGGTTGCACTGGCGTCGGTGTCAACCGTGAACTCCCCCTCTGGTAGCGGGTAAGCCAGTACCGGCGCCTCTGTCAATTTCTGCTTGAGCGTGCAGAATGCCACCTGGCAGCTCTCCGTCCAGCGAAACGGATGGTCCTTCCGCGTCAGGTCGGTGAGTGGCCCCGCCACAGTCGCAAACCCGGGGATGAACCGCCGATAATAGTTGGCAAAGCCGAGAAAACTCCTCACCTCGCTAACATTCTCCGGTCGGTCCCAACCACTAACGGCCCCAATCTTTCCCGGATCACAGCTGACACCATCGGACGACACCACATGGCCGAGGAAAACGGCACTCTTTTGGAAAAGACTGCACTTGGACGGCTTCAGGCACAGTCCCGCCTCACGCAAACGCTCAAACACATCGCGAAGGTTGCCCAGCGCACCCTCGAATGTGGAGCCGAAAACAATAACATCGTCCAGGTACACTAAGCACTCCCTCCACTGGAGACCTCTCAAGACGAGTTCCATTAGCCGTTCAAAGGTGGCGGGTGCATTGACGAGGCCGAATGGCATAACGCGGAATTGAAACAGGCCTCGCTTTACCGCAAACGCAGTCTTGGCTGCATCCCGGGGATCCATTTCAACCTGCCAAAAACCACTGGCCAGATCAAGCGTGGAAAACCATGTGGCCCCGGCGAGGGAATCCAAAGTATCGTCAATGCGGGGCAAGGGGTACGCATCCTTCCTCGTCACATCGTTGAGTTTGCGGAAGTTGATGCAAAACCTCACTGCACCGTCCTTCTTGGTGACTAGAACCACTGGAGAAGCCCATGGGCTATCGCTTGGCTGCACGATACCAGCATCCAACATCCGATCGAGCTCCTCGTCTAAGGCCTGCTGCTTGTCCAGCGGAAACGTCGAGGAGCCTGCTTAATTGGGTAATGGTTACCCGTGTCGATGGTATGCTTGACAACACCCGTTTGGCCCAACGCTCCACCCGGTGCTGCAAACAGATCGCGGTAAGCGTCAACCGTCTCTATTACCGCACCACGCTGCTCGGTCGTCACACTAGCATCCATCCCGTTGATCAATCCCTGGAGATGTAACGGCACTTGCTGCACTGCCTTCTCCGCCGAGTTGCACTCGCCATCGCCCACTCTCCCTACTTGAGCAATGTCCTCTAAGTGGGCCAACTCTGCTCCCTGCTGGATGACGACCTCCTCTGACCCCACGTTGACTACCGACAGAGGCACCCGGTTCCCCGCCGTGTCAACCAAACAACGCGCCATCACAACTCCCCGGCGCGCCCCGCATTCAGCAAACCGACGCGTAGGTTCCGCGATGGCCAGACGGGCGACCACCCAACCTGACCCGCGCACGCTGCCCTGCACCACGGCTCGGTGTCCCGCTGGAATTCGCACAGTTCGGGTCGATCACAAACGACGATTGTCGACAGGCCGTCCGCCGTAGAGGGCATGAGTAACCCCTTCGATCGTGAGGTAGCCGCGACCCGTGTCCAGTTGACAGTTGTGCTGGCCCATGAAGTCCATGCCTAGCACGCCACCAACTTCTCCCATCTGTACTACCAGCACATCGTGCAAATAGCGCTGGCCGCCAAACCCAAGCTGCACTTCACACTCGCCCAGCGTCGGTAATGGCCGATGTTGAACGTCGACCACCTCTGCCACCGTCGGGGTCAGTCCCGGCTTCCCCTGAGGCAACCTCTCGTAGGCCCCGCTATCTAATAGGGTCACCTCTGCACCTGTGTCAACCAGGAACTCTACCGCCTTCCCACACACTACAAGTCCAACTCGCCAGGACGGCCTATTCAGTACCGCCCGGATCTCCGACCTTCTCGGTCGCTCTGTCTGCCGTTTTCCTTGGTAGGCTGAAGCCCTCGGCACAGACTCCGCCTTCCCTAGTTTTCCGGCCTAGACCCGGCCCAAGTGTCTCCCGACTCTTTTGTCATGCACCCCGCCTTGTAAGGTTGTCGCCGAGGTGATTTGTCACCTGTCCAACCTGCTCTGCCTGGCGGTGGTCCCCCGCATCCTCGTGCTGCGTCGGCATAGCTTTGTTGCCCATTGTCACTGTACTGCTGTGGCCCATAATGGTCGAGCTCTTCTCGCCGGCGTCTCCTCCGTTCCGGGCACTCTCGCGCGAAATGGCCCACCTCTCCGCACTCGTAGCAGGTCATTGGTCTGCGTCCCTGACCATTGGACCCTCTCTTATGATCTCCGACCCTGCCGCTGCCAGGAGGCGCCGGGCGTTGAACGCTGGGTCCCCCATTACTTAGAAGGTCCCTTAGCATCTGCTTAATTTCCTGAAGACCCTCAGACAGAACAGCGGCTGATGCGTTTTCCCCGGAACTGGCTTCCTCAGATTTCAACACTGGTGCCACCTGGGGCTTCTTCAGCGGGGCGGGCCCGCGCACCACCAGCATGTCATAGTCGGTGGCACATGCTGCAGCTGCTTCGATGGTCGTACATCCCTTGCTTAGGATATACGCGCGGTGGCCCTCTGTGGGCAGTTCATCCACAAGTCGCCCCTTGAGCCATCGACTTAGGTGCTCTGATGCCGCCCACGGCATGGCCGACCGGGCCAGTTTTCGGAGCTGTCTCGCGTATTCAAGCCACTCCTCTCCTGGAAGACGACGGCGGGCCGCGAGGATAGCCTGGTCTCTCTCTTCTCGGCAAACCGTCCCATACCTCTCCTGGAGTTCTCTACGGAGGCACTCCTCGCTGGGCACTCCCTCGTACTCTTCCAGAGCATCCGCCGCAGGCCACACGAGAGCCGCCGCAAGCTGTTCTGCGCGCTCGGACGGATCCCACTGGTTCCACCGAGCCGTAATGTCAAACTGCCGCAGAAAACTACCCAGCGGCGCACCAGCAGCCCCAGAGTAGGGCGCCAACTTCATGTCGGCGCGAGTCCTCCGTAGATTCCCCGCGCGAGGTGTCGCCATCTCCTTCACCGGCCTTCCTACATTTATTCCTTGCCCCGTCGGCGAATGTTCCGCCTGATCCCAGGGTGTTTCTGTCTGCAGTTGTGGCTGCGCCTCCCATGCATCCACCTCAGACTCATCGCCAGTCATCCAGTCCGACCTCCGACCTTCACGCTTGCCATCCCGGGGGAGCAGGTCTTCAGGGGCGCCCGCCAAATCAATGACGTCCTGCAGCAACTGCCTGGCTCTTCTCCGTCTCTGCTGCTCAACCTCCCGCACTGACCGCAGTTGCCCATCGATGCTCTGTGGCGGCCGCCGAGGCGTCTCCCCAGATCCTCCCTCCTGCTGCAGCATTCGCTGCCCCACAACTGCCGCTGGACTGGCAGCGAGCACTGACAGCAGCGCATTCGCAGAGTCTCTAGAGCTACTCTGCCCCCCTCCACCACTGCGCGGAGCGATGGCATCTGGTTGGTCCCATCCAACGCCCTGCATCTCCAACTCGGCCTCGACTGTCTGGCGTGTCGTTCGTCGTCTCGCCATCACGTCGCAATCCTGGTCACGCATCACCAGTGTAACGGTTTTCGCTCTCTCTTTACCTAACCGACTACTCGACTACTCTATTTGGCCGTGGTATATGTTCGGTTGCCGTTGTCGCTGCGCACCCTGACAGGGCCGTTACTCCCCGTCCTATCTAGGTTCGATCACAAGGATCGCGATGTGGCAAGGACAGTCGAACACCCGAGCGCCAAAAAAGGGGGGGTTCCGGCCGTCCAGTGAGAAGTAAGAAATACGGAGGGGGTGCCGGTCACGAAGTGAGAAGTAATAAGCAATAAGTACGAAGTAAGTTTAATATTTATTAGGTAACGCGTGTCCTCGGGGCAACTGAAGACTCTGGAGGCGGTGGTGCGTGCAGAGGTTTCATGTGGGCCGGGAATTGCGGCCGCCGACGATCAAGAGGTGGTGCTCAGCAGTGGCGAGCGTGTGCGCCAAGGCAGGTAAAGGAGGGAGGCAAGCGCGCGTGCGGGACTTGCGCAACAAGCCGGTGGGCCGCACCAAGGAGCGGTCTGGTGGCATTGACTTCAATGGGAGCCGATTGCAGGTGACGACAACGTCGGGTAATCAGCACATACTGCTGTTCTGCGTGATTACTTCACAAAATGGACTGCCTCGTCACGAACTTCTTCTCAACTGTTTTGTGTGCGCGAGGACACTCCACTCTCGACCAGGGGCGAAGAGTTTGTGGGTCGAGTCGGCGGTTGTTTTGCCGGGTGTGAATCTACTTGCGGATTGAGAAGACCCTAGGACGACGACCGCTACCAACCCTCAGTCGGCGGCCTGGTGAAGCGATTCCAATCGGACGTCGCAGGATATGCTTGGGCCACTGCGATGATTGGGAGTACCTATCTCCGTATGTTAGGCAGCATATGCGGGGAAGCAATGCAGGAGAGCACTGGCGTCAGCCCGAAATATTGAATGCTGTGTTGGGCCAGGGAGGTCGGCATGCCCATCGACCATGATGTGGACACGCAGCCCGACCGACTGTGAGTTCGATTTGCCGGCCTGTCCCGTCACGAATAATGTTGAGTGGGTGAGCAAGCGATCGCGCGGCGGGCGGCACGAACGGAGCAAGAAGACTGCCATTGATGGCACAGCCTGAGCGGCAGAAGGAGGTGCTACGACAAGCACGGTAACCAATTCAGCATTACCTGACGGAAGCCTGGTATAGGTACTTCTATCCGCCCAACGATGTCAAGTTGGGTAGGCCATGGACTGGCGCATTACTTTGGTGTTAGGAGTCGTGGACGCCTCGGTCGAATACAGGCAAGGAGCACGGATCTGGTGAAGGTGGTCTGTGTAATCATAACCTTCGGAAGAGCGTACGAGCAGGAAGAACGCTCACGAAAGCGGTGGGTGGTCGATGATGTCGGGGCCCGAGGACCCTAAAATGCGGAAAGCTGAGGGGATGAGGCAATGAAGTTGAGGTGGGGGCAGAGCAAGGAATCTGCTGGGCGTTTTTTGAGTCGCGATGATGCCTGTGTCGACGCAAGGGACCCCGACCGCGCGACCGATGGTGAGTCGGGAACAGTGGGGCGACGGCACAGACCCCCAATGGACTTCGACTTCTCGCCAGCGGAGGCAGCAAGAACCAGAAGTGGAGAAGCGGGCATGGCAGACGAGGCGGCGAGGTGCAAACAATAGGCCGTTGGAGCATGGAGCATGGGTACCGACGACGGGGCTTGGCGGCGAATGCCGGAGCAAAGTGACCCGCAGCCGGCTGGCAAGTGGCAGCCGCCTGCAGTACTATGGCTTGCCAGAAGGGACAGTAGAGCGGATGAGTTGGCAGCGGAGGGCGAGTAAGAAGAGACGCTCGTACGCGTGGCACTAGGATCGCTCAAACTGGGTTACGGACGCCCCGTGGTGAGATAAACAACCTGCAGCGAGTCAGCAAGGAGGAGGAAAGTGAGCGTAAGCATATGACCCTCGTGAGTCTCCTGCAGTGATGATCACACTCGCGGGGGTATGAATCCTGCTTTCGCAAGCACCGCCGATTGTGTTAGCCGAAGCGGACAAGGGGAGGCAGCGGTGTCGATGCTGGAGTATGCGCACGGCGGGTGGTGGGGTCCACGCGCCACTGCCTGTGGCGGGCAGAGGTGGTCCAGCCTGCCCATGTAAGACCGCGCCGAGGGAGCGGTTTGGCGTGTTGTCGCGCCCGACCGCATGCCGGCGAGACGTAATGGCCGCTCAGACAGACTACGCAGACTGGTGGCTGCTAGAAGACGCAACGGACCGATAAAGAGGCGAAGGCAACCCTGTCGCCGGTGCCGGCGTGATGAACTCTTCCTCTTTGTGATACCACTATAACACGTGTGAAGACTGAGACAGTAAGCGACGTGGTGAAACGCGAGACAGTAACACGTGGGAGACCGAGACAGTAACACGTAGGTGAGAACTGAGACAGTAAGCACGTGGATGGAGACGGGAGACCCATAGCATGTGGTGAGGACTACGGGCGGAGCGTCGGCAAGCGGGTTCCGGGGGCCTGCTGTACGCCGAACGGTTCTGCCTGACCCGCTGGACGGCGTGGGAGGAACGTCGGGCATAGTGGCCGGGGGGCCAACTAAGCGGCACCGTGCGTGATTTGCTTTATTTCTGTAGTTGACAGCATTCTTTGTAATGTTACCGCTGGGCGGTGCCGCCTTGTTTTTAGGGCGGAGTGCTGTGTTTACATGACAAATGTGCGGTTGTTTTCCAGTGGTCATAGTAATAAGCATGTGTTAACAAAAAAAATAAAAAATCTGCTATGTTTATTGTTATTTGGTAGTATAAAGTTGAGGCAGGGGCTTTTGCAATTTTAAGTTGGGGGGAGTGTAGCAGAGTTCGCTTTTAGAATGCGTGGCATCGTGTTCATAAGTTTGTATCTCACGGGAGATGGCGTCTAGTGAGGGGTCGCCACCGCGATGACCAGTTGCGAAGATAGTGAAAAGCAATGGAGAGAAAAGGGCGCAAAAGAGGGAGACACGCCCGTAGTTGTTGGTAGAGGCAGGCTGTGTTTTAGAATGCAGTCCGATATTAACCAGTGCATGTGCATTACTGGGTAGAGTGTTTGCGGGATGCTGTGATATCTGCAGATCTTCCATGGGTGCCGTACAGCTAGCTATAGTAGGTGAACAAGTGCTGGAGAGGTATCAAGTACAACGTAACGTCGAGTAACGCTGGCACGTTACGCGGGTCGGAATAAATAGGTAGGCCTACGTTAATGGTTACTAACGCGAGTTTGTAATCATGTCAGACTGAGACATTCAATATAGTGTATTAGTGTTCTGTATTGGTTAATGGCTGTAGCAACTGATGGTGTGAGTAAGTTATATGGTAGGCTGGGCGTGTATATGTCGTGTACACATTTTCTGCACACCATGGGGTCGCCCACCGCGCGAGGACGACGCTCGTTAGCAAATCTAGGGTATAGCGAATGATCTGTTATCCGAACGTATTTGTATGTAATAGGCACTGGCGTTTAAGATTCCAGCCCGGTCGTAGGATATTTGTGTTCTGCGCTGCTGTTAGGGTGTGCGTGTAGTGGTCTTACAGCGGGCCGAAGCACAGCTGCAGCGACAGCTGATGTTGGCCGCCGGCGTAACGACAAACCTTTTCAGAATTAGAACTATTGTTTCCTATGAGCTGCCATTGCACACTGACGGCGACAAACGAGCGCGCGACAACGAGCTGGCGGACGACAAACATATTTAAAAACGTTTCTATTTGCCAGCGACTTTCGCCGCTGACACTTTTACAAATGGCCAAGTCAGCAGCCGTTCTATCGGCAACGTGACATTGGCCATTTACGTGCATAAAATTATAACCAATGCTAGGCGCAGGGAAGTAGACTGGTCGCCCAGCGCTAAACTCGCACCGGCGCTTCATAAACAGTGGAGTCGCGAACGACCATCTAACCAGAAAACATGCAAGGCTGCGGGCAGGCCATCAGAGCGTGATTACTGTTTTACGTTCGTAATTATATGCTACGTGTAATAATTCTTGTATTATAAATTCTCGGTTTTTCAATAGAGCGTTTTTTTACAGCCATCTTATTTAAAAGCATGCAGCAGGAGTTTTTGCCGTTTTGCTCATCGAGTGGGCACTGTGGTGAGTGCTGGGTGAAGTCTTTGTCGTTACAGCGGCTCGATGTCGGCTGCAGTGTGGCTGCGCCAGTCGCCGAGCGCACTTTGTCGTTTTTTGTCGCGTTACGTTCTGTGCGCGTGTCGGGCTGCCAGTGTGTCTTGCCTTTACCGCGTCGCGAATTCGGCGCGGGTCGGATGATAACTCGAGTATGGCTTCGGAGCGAAACAGTGGCTGCTGTCGCTGTGTTGGTTAATGTGTTAATGCTGCTTGTTAAGCGTTTAAGCACA
>NW_014577758.1:103093-133960 GCF_000485595.1 Priapulus caudatus | reverse complement strand
AAATCAATCACGAGTATTGCGAGGCGGAATCTTATTCATGACGCTTAACGGCGACGAAACTAGCTTCAATCGGTAAACATGCTAAACAAGCGCGATTTCTAGCGCGAACATTGCCCTACGTCATACGGGTGCAAGCGACTCTCAGCGTCAAACAGCCGCCGAGAGTTCAGTTGCTGGTCCCGCAGCCCGCTGGGGGGGACTAGCTGCAAGGGTGGCGTGTGTGATGGGTTTACTCACGATAACGTCGAGGTGCGGACGTACCTGCGGGGCGGTCGTTTAACTAGTAACAACTTATCCAAAATTACGTCTGGCCATGATATACCAACGGGCACCCGATGATTTCCAATCGCGCCAGTTAGAACAGTCCACGAGGCATTATTAGCACTAATGCATTATAATCGATGAGCGGGCATGATAAGAATATAATCTCGTTATAATTATGTCGTATTATTAAATAAATTACTAATGCTATTACTAAAATACTCTTATAGTAATATGTTACATCCGCCATGTAATAAATAGAATGTAATAGAATGGCGTCGTGTTAATATTATTAATTTATATTTTATTTTATTTATAATCCAGGGGTACGGCGGGAAATGGGGGCCCGCCCCCCCACTTTTTTGGCAGAAATATATAGGTCGTATATGTATTTTGTATGAATCGGAAAGAAATGCCAAGAAAGAAAGAGGCGGAATTTAAGCAGAGGAGAAGGAGGAGAATGAGCGAAAGGAGCAGTGTTTATATCCACATTTTCAGTCTGCCTACTAGGAAAATTACAAAGGTTTGACGAAGTGCCCTCTTAGCCTTACTCTATAGCAAACAGACATGCACAGCGCCCGTATTTGCCCAATACCGTGGCGTGACTTCCGGGGCCTTGATCCTGTGCTTCGGAGGCTCGATCGAGGGTCGACTTAGTACGTTACTTGCATATGCACACCCCCACTGCTACTTATACTGCACTACTGCACGCCGTACGCACAGGCTTAATGTACGCGCAGCAGCGCAGAGGCCTAGACGCACGCGCCTGAATAACGAGAGAGCAGTATATTCCGGACCGTAACCCAAGTACGTTCCGGCAGTAACCTGGGGGACATAGACCTATTGAGCGTCTAGTTTTAGCAGGGCTTGTAACAGGATTTGTTTATTTCAGGGGCGGGGGGGTCTCACCGTAACCCAATACTTGCGAGCACGCGAACGGAGGGTCTGGGGGTAGGGCCAGGAAATATTATTTGTGAAATTAGACCCCCTCAGATTGTGTTCTGCGCGAGCAGGGGGGGGGGTCGGACCCCTGGACTTCCCCCCTGTACACGCCCCTGTCTTTATGTATCATTATTTTAAATATTAAAGGCGTTCCTTTTTTCTTTTAGTGTTTAGTTTTGCACTTTAGTCTCAAGTGCTTTTTAATAATAAATAGTTGATGTATTCTTTAATGTAGATATCCTAGCAGCTTGTTTTTAAGGCAAAACTCTTGTCAGCAACACTGGAAGATAAACTAAGATAAAAGCTAGTCGAGTGATGTTTTAGAGTGTTTAAATATCATTCAGCAATGTTTTAACTTTATGACTGATTACCAGGTTGAAGAAAATGGAAAAGTTCTGTACGCCCTGAAAAGATTCACTATTTCATATTCTTTTATTCCTCATTACATGTTATTCATTATTGATGCAAATTTATTATACTTCACTATAGTTGACATGTACTAGGGAGCATGTCACTTTGAATATGGTGTTATTTCCGTTGTTCTTCCATAAAAGATTTGAAATTTTTCACCTTCGATGTGCCACCAGATCGCTCCATTTCAGTTGCACAATTTAGAAAAGCACCACCCCGCGTCGGTCACCTGGATCCCTCGCTCTGGGGTTCGCCGCCGAATAACTGTCAGTCCCGGCGCTATGGTCGGCTCTCATTTCTTCAAGTTGGGCCCCCCCACTTTGAAAACTCGTGCGCCGCCCCTTGAATCATATATATTATTATATATATTGCGGCGTGTGTGTTTGTGATATATATTAAATGATATATATATATATTATATACTATAATATGGTGTGTCGTGGTGTGTGTGGGCGTGTGTGTGTGTGTGTGTGTGTGTGTGTGATGTGTGTGTGTGGCGTGGCGTGCTAGTGTGTGCGTGGCGTGCGTGCGGGTGATTGTGCTGTGCGTGTGGAGCCGTTTCGTTTGCGTGCGAGATGCCCGTTGTGTGCGTGCTGCTGTGCGTGTGCTTGCTTTGTTTGTGTGTGTGTGTGTGTGTGGTGTGTTGATGTGTGGTGGTGTGCGTGTGCGTGTGCTGTGCGGTGCGTGTGCGTGTGTTGTATGTGCCGGAGTTGTGTTGCGTGAGTTGTCTGTTTGTGTGCCTGTGTTTGTTTGTATCTGGGTGGTGTGTGCTGCTGTGTGCGTGTGTGTGCGGTGAGTTTGTTTGTTTGTGTGTGCTGCTACCTGCGCTGTACAAGATAGCGGTTTGGTGTTTTGCATGGCACGTATGTTGCTATTATTCCCGACGGTAATAGGTCTATGTAATTTTATATAAGTGTTCAAACTAATTGCGATTGTTGAACAGCCTCGCCTTCCTGATGTTGCAGCGAGAGTGTGGTGTGTAACTCTGAAGTGTCGCATATTATATCGCCTCATTTATTCGCCTCATGTCGCATTGCTCATGGTCGCCATGGTCGCAATCCTATGTTCGCCTCATGCTCCTAATCCTGCATTGTCGCCTTCATGTGCGCAATCTCTATGTATGCGAGCGCAATTTATGTCTTCCTATGTCGGCAATGCCTCATTCGCCTCATGTCGCATCCTCATTGTCGCCTCGATGTCACAATTCTCATGTAATTTCCTCATGTCGCCTCTGTCCGTGTATATCTCTTCAGTCGCCTCATTGTCGCTAATCGCTCATGTCGCTCATTCGCCAATCTCATGTCCCCACCAATCCTCATGGTCTTCTTTGTTGCAATGTGCTATGCTGCTCATGGTATCTAGATCCCGTGCATGTCGGCTTCATGTCGGCAATCCTCAGTCGCCTCTTGTCGGCGAATGCTTCTCATGTCGCAGATCCTACATGTCGCTCATGTCACAATCCTCATGTCGCCGCGTGGGTCGCAATCATCAGTGTTCGCCTCGTCGCAATTCCTCATGTCGGGCCTCTATTGTCTGCAATCCTATGTTCGCCTCATTTCGCAAATTCCTCATGTCGCTGTTCATGTCGCAATCCTCTGTCGGGCCTCATGTCGCAATCCTCATTGCGCTCATGTCTTGTGTGTTGTCATGTCTATCTATATATATGTTCGCCTCATGTCGCAATCCTCTATCGTGCCGTCATGTCGCAATCCTCAGGTGTCATTCGCAACCTGCTATCTCGTGTCGCTAATATTTTCGCCTATGGTCGCAATCCCTCATGTCGCTCATGTCGCACATCCTCATGTGGGTGTGTGTGCTTGAGAGTGTGTGTGGTTAATTGTGCGCAGATCCTCATTCGGTCGCCTCATGGTCGCAATTCCTCATGTCGCCTTCATTTTGTCGCTATCATGTCGCCTCAATGTCGCAATCCTTTCATAGTATCATTGTATGTGTCGCATAAATATTCATTCCTAGTTTCATTTGGGCGCATCTCATGTCGCCTCATGTTGTTCGATCCTCATGTCGCTCATGTTCGCAATCCTGATGTCGCCTATGTCGCACATTATGTCTTTCCTCATGTCGCAATCCTCATGTCGCTCATGTCGCAATCCTCATGTCGCCTCATGTCGCAATTCCTCATGTCGCCTCAGTGTCGCAATCCTCATGTCGCCTACGTATGTCGCACATCCTCATGTCGCCTCATGTCAGCAATCCTCAGTGTCGCCTCATGTCGCCAATCCTCATGTCAACCTTCATGTCGCAAGATCCTTCATGTCGCCTCATCTGTCGCAATTCCTCATGTCGCTCATGCTCGCGATCCTCATGTCGCCTCATCGTCACAATCCTCATTTGGTCCCTCATGTCGCAGAATCCTCATGTCGCCTCATGTTCGCAATCCTCATGGCGCCTTCATGTCGCAATCCTCATGTCGCCTCATGATCGCAATCCTCATGTCGGCCTCATGTCGCAATCCTCATGTCGCTTCGCTGCTCGCAGATCCTCATGTCGCCTCATGTCGCAGTCCTCAATGCTCGCCCTCGTTGTCGCAACTCCTCATGTGCCTCATGTCCGCAATCCTCATGTCGCCTCAGTGCTCGCAATCTCATGTCGCTCATTGTCGCAAATCCTCATGTCGCTTCATGTGCATCCTCATGTCCGCCCATGTCGCAATCCTCATGTCGCCTCATGCTCGCCAATCCCTATGGCTCGCTCATGTCGCAATTCTCATTCGTATTTCGTATATCAATGAATTCAAAACGTAAATCATCGCCATGCTTGCGCGAGTAACGTACTGTGACGGAATTTCGGCTTCCTCTTACGACCCGCGGCGGGTGTCACGGCCCAACCAGGCTTCGCCGGTAGTTGGCACGGGCGATGAGAGATAAGCGCGAGATAGATGTAGGAGTAGATGCATGGACCGGTCGGGTCCCGATTTATTGCCTAGAGTATGGCCGCCGCTCGGCCGGACACGGCGTCGCTCCCACCATCTCGCTTAGAGGTCGCACCGCTGACCCACCAGATGCGCACACACGTAGACATTACACTCAAGCTTACAGTGCTCCCTCTTTCTATAGGCACTTTACGTCGATCTCGTTCACCATTAAACACATACTAGTTAGTGAGTACTAGCCTCAGCACACCATTGAACGGCTCGAACGCCGGTAGAATTTTACGCAGTCTGTGCAACCATCACAAACACGTACTCACTCCCCTGCTGCCTTTACGTCGATCGTTCACATAAACACTACTAGTAGTAGTACTAGCCTCAGCACACCATTGACGGCTCGAACGCACGGTAGAATTACGAGGCTGAACCCATCACAAACACGTACTCACTCCCCTGCTGCCTTTACGTCGATCGTTCACATAAACACTACTAGTAGTAGTACTAGCCTCAGCACACCATTGACGGCTCGAACGCACGTAGATTATTACGAGGCTGAACCCAATCCAAATCACGTACTCAGCTCCGCCTGCTCTTGCCTTTACGATCGAATCGTTCACATAAAACGACTGCACTAGGTGTATGTACTAGCCATCAGCACACCATTGACGCTCGAACGCACGGTGTAGAATATATGAGCCTGAAGCCCATTCACAAACACGTACTTCATCCCTGCCTGCGCCTTTACGTCGATCGTTCACATAAACACTACATGCTGCTAGATTGGATCACATTCGCGTTTAAGGTGTGTTGAGTGTGAAAAGTTGATCACGCGCGCTAACCTGCGGTAAGCCTATATGCTTGATCTCGTAAACTACAGATGTTATTCGAGTAATTGCATGCTAAATGTATAGTGACTATACGCTCTGGCAATATTTCATTTTACAGTGACATGGTGCGTAACTAACAAATTGGACATGGACATGTGCAGGGAGATGAACTTATACGCCATTGACAAGAATATCATGCTAAACATCGATTGTGTTGAGGTAGAAATATCTATGAGACCGCTTACGTTTTATGAAAGATAATTCCGCACGTCAGTAACGTTTCAGTTCAGCAAAACTCTTGAAAATATATCATCTCTTGACACAGAATATATACATAATTCTCACTTCGTGCACAAATGGTTTACACTCGTGATTTTGCATGCGTCCAATACGTCATTTCGTCCGCAAGCGAGATTATACTACATGAAAATAGAACAGATCCATAGAGTATGTAATTCCGTTTTCGTTTTCTAGCGCGAACATGTCTTCGGCTGCATGCGGGCGATCGAGGATACGGATGCAGACATCATCAAGCTACGGCCGGAGGAGGTGTATATTGCTGCGACGCGGTATATGATGGAACCATTGACGAGAGAAGAATTTAATGGTAATTACGTGTGATCGCGTACTGTTCAGTTACTCCCGTACGTGTGCGTACAATTAGCGTACTGTGACTAATGGTGTGATGTGTATTCACGAACGCTTGTGTATTTGGCAGCAAAACCTTACAAGTACTTGGCCGTGGCCATAGCAAAGGTAGCATCCGGAGTGACCAGCATTAACGATATCAAAGATAAGCGGTCGTGCCACGCCGGGGCCGTTAACGACCCTGCAGGTTGGGACATGCCGTTGTCGCTGCTTGCCAAGAACAAGAAGATGATCGTGGCGGCATGTCACGACGACCTCAAGAACGCGCACCAATACTTCAGCGGAAGCTGCGCGCCGGGAAATTGGGCAAACGACGTGTATAAGCGTAAGTATTTGGATGTACAGTAGAACCGCTACGCATTGCATGAAGTGAACGGAAATTATGAACCGTTGTGACCGCCATAGACACATACGACCCCGGGTGCTCATCGGCGATCAATATGATATATAATATAGAAAAATTGGATGCGTGCGATGTAGCTTTCCTCAAGGACACGACAGTCGACGAGAACGTCGATGGCAGAAACCAAGATGATTGGGCAAAGAATTTGATTAAAAGCGACTACAAGTACCTTTGCCGGTATGCTGTTATCTTGGACAATGCTTTCACTGCGCAACGCAGAAAATTTCAAGATGGCGCGCTCAATACTTGTCGACTCCCTCGGTACCTACTGGTATATGCTTACATCTAGGGACGGCCAAGTCAGCGATACGGGTGCTAATTGTAACGCCGGTTTGACGCCGAGCAATCGCCTGCTGACGTTTGATCAGAAGCCGTACGAAGACAGGTGGATCATGATAGATCTGCTGAAGACGGCGCACGACTACTACTACAGTAAGCACAGCTTGCCGCTGTCATAAAGCTTGATGCTTCACGCCTGATGCTCCACGCATGTAACGTTTGCCTCCCTTCGCCCACATCCTTCACCTGTTATAAGCACAGCTTGCCGCTGTCACATAGGCTGGTGCTTCTTAGCTCCACATACGCCACCCTCCTTTTCCCGCCCACATTCTTTGCTGCACCTGCTTTGAGGGCAGCTTCACCGTGCCGTGGAAGCATCACAAGTGATGTTGATGAACAGATTGTGAGAAACTGTTAGATTCTTACGGCGCGACACTCGGCGAAGGTTAACTGTGAGGGTGGGAACGGTTGTTTTCCTGGGATTGGATCACATCTGGGAAGCAGGAAATACCTGATGAATTAATAATGATTTGAGGATAGACGTCAACCGGAAACCTCAAAACGGAACTGCGATTTGGTTAATTAACCGGGATCTGGGAAATGGTACATTTTTTACTTGAAAACCCTAGCCCCCCCCCCCTGCTTCTACTAACGTTTAATGCTCATGCGGTGACAAATTTAACACTCCGCTCTGAGTTCACATTTATTCTGAGTTGGTGCGTTTTATGCCTACTTTTAAATACTAGCCTACTTACCTGTATGGTAAACCCTAATTACTTATACACGGTGTTTGCACGATAGTTAATTAACTTTTTTTCGATCTCTGTAGCTACCACCCAGGAATCAGGTGAATTCCAGCTGTACGGATCGCCGTACAGCACCACCGACACTATGTTTACGGACAGCACCACCGAACTAAGCGAGCTCGCCTCCAACGCCACCTGGTACGAGGATTTCCGATACTTCGACAACGGCGAATTCGTTCGAACATTAAATGAAACTGATCCCGATGACTGCCGAGCCCCATACAAACACGCAGGTACGCGCACACACAACCAAACAAGCAAACCTGATGTTCGGCCCGGGTATAATTTCTTGACAGGAACGACCACTGGATTAACGGAATCCACACGCAACTCCTAAGACGAAACGACAAAGTAACGGTGTTCACACCGGGTATGCCGGGGCTTTTATTACACACCGTTGACCATCAGTCCAGCGGCAGATAAAACACACCCCGTGATCATACGTTACTTTGTGCTGAAGGCCCGGATGCAGTAATGAACAGTGCTTAGCTAGTCGGCTACACCCCAATGGTCAGCTAGCAGGGCGGACAAGCCACCAGCAGCTAGAGAGCAGTGGGAGGGTGCGAGCTTCCCTGACTGAGCCAAGCTGGCTCTGTGTTGCTTCGGAGCCGGACGCCGCAGCTTATATACAGCCGTGGGACATCACGTGGTCACAGTCATGTGACCCCCACGTGTGACATGCATTTGTCCCGTCCAATTAAACCATAGGTCAAGTGGTGTAGCATGTTTTTCCTTTCCAATCCGCTGCTAGGCCACGTGGCTACGAAGCCGTACGTCTCCAAGGTTGAAGTATTGCTGACGCATGCTATAGTGTATGTTGTACGGCGGGTCGAATTCGCTACAATAGCATTAGTATTTATTTAATATATCGACATAATTATATCGATATATTATTATCATCATCATTATTATAATTATTAGTGCTATTAAATGCTCGTGACTGTTCTACTGCGGATTGAAATCATGGGTGCCGGTTCTATATCTGCCAGGTAATTTTGGATAAGGGTTAGCTGAGCGTTAGCTGAGTAACCACGACGTAAACTACGACGTTAGATGAGTCAACACACACGCCACGCCTTGCACGCCACACTTGTACCTTGCCCCCCCCCCAGCGGGCTGCGGCCAGCACTGTATCTCGTCGGCTGTTGACACTCTCGCGCGCACCCTAGACGTAGCAATTGTCGCGCTAGAATCGCGTTGAAAGCATGTTACGATGAGCTAGTTTGCTTGGCTTCAAGCGTCATGATAGATTCCCCTCTAATTGATCTCGTGATTGATCTGCTAGATTGGATTACATTCGCGTTTAAGGTGTATTGAGAGTGAAAAGTTTATCACGCGCGCTAACCTGCGGTAAGCCTATATGCTTGATCTCGTAAACTACAGATGTTATTCGAGTAATTGCATGCTAAATGTATAGTGACTATACGCTCTGCCAATATTTCATTTTACAGTGAATTGGTGCGTAACTAACAAATTAGACATGGAGAGGTGCAGGGAGATGAAGTTATTCGCCAAGGAGAAGAATGTCTTGCTAAACATCGATTGCGTTGATTATTGTGTACTGTTTAAGGCTGTTTGCTATTTTCTCGTTGAAATATGCCTATCTACTATCTGTGAACAGTGAATTTACATTAAAGTGTCTTATTTTGACCGTTGACCTTTATTTTAACCTCGACCTTGACCCCATATCCAAAAAATAATACCAGAAATGGACTCCCTGCCCTCGAAACCTCCTAAAAAGTTGTATTGCATGACACTCTAGGACATCGAGATCACAAATTGTAAATTGACAAAAATCGAAGATCGACGGCGGCGGCCATCTTGAATTCCAAGAAATGCTCAACGATGCACAGGTAGCAATCAGGCGTTTTCGAGCGAAAATAGGATCTCACACCGAGAGGTGGCACTGGTGCTGTTTTGAGGCACAAGCCGGGGAACAAGAGTGCGCTCGAAGCTAATGTTTTGTCCCATTTGAGCCCGGGTGCCATTGTGGTAACATGTTAGGTGAGTTGTATCAATTTGATTCACGATAAGTTGTTCAATATGTAAACGTTGGTATTAGGATGTAATATGTTACTGTTTAACATGTAACGCTCAATGTGTAATCGTAAAAGTTTAGTGAATTACAGCATTTATAATGCTGCAGTCGATAGACCACAGCCGCGTGTAAATGGCATATACTAAGCCATTCAAGGCCAAGGCTTACCGTGAAGCACACTGCATGTTTATAGCTGGCATTTGACTGTAATGTTATACGGCAAGTTGCAGTACTGTAGAGAGTTAGTGTGAAATTTAACCAGCTTATCTGGTATTTATGATGCTAATGATTGGATGACAGGATTTATTACCGGCTGAAGTGACCAGACCGACCTTTGTGTGACAGGTCACCACATTGGGTTTATCAGAAAATGGCAGTTACATCCGGTCACAGTAGTAAGTTAATTTGTGACATTCGGTAATGTGTCATTATGCATTTATGCATATCTTTATGTCTTAGCATCTTTATGTATCTATGAATGACAGAATGTCAACTCAAAATGGTTTATTTATGTTTAACTGAGATTATGCAATATACGAATGGGTGATTTGTGTTTCTGTTGAGTGTTGTTTAAAGAACCTCAACCTAAAGCTGTTTTTGTTTATTCATTCTTCACAGAATTGAATGCTGATCAATAAAGGATCTCATACATTAAGACCAGGTGTAACTGCGTTCTTGTTCGTCTTCATCGAGCCTTCCACAGGCTAAATCAGCTCTCCTAACTATATAGAACACATTTCCATGAAAAAAGTTTAGAGTAATTAACATTGCAGGGTCCCATATAGGACATATAGGGTCGGCAAACCGACTATAAGGATATGTAAAGTTGTTCAGCCGAATTAGTTCGTACTCGCATAACTAGAGAACTCCGCAGCCTAGAGGAAAACTAAAGATATTTTTAGAATCAGCATGTATGGGAGGTGGTTCTGGCCGAAATTTAAAAAAAGTTACAAAGTTAAAAATTCATAAAAATTCTATTCATCAATAGATGGCGGTGCGTACAGATTAACATCACGTACGTGTGAATCTATGTATATACCCTTAACGGCGCAGTGGCTTAATCCCTAGAACATCCGTCTCCTACACCGGGATTCCGAGTTCGAGTACAGCTGGGGAACTTGTTTTCTCCTTTTTTCCTTTGTTTTCCTTTACCTACCTCTTTAGTATGTATTATTCTTAATTTTTTACTTTTTACTTTTTATTTTTTATATTTAATGTTTTTTATCTTTTGATTTATTATTATTTTTGTACTCATGCGTCAAATACGTCATTTCGTCTGCAAGCGAGATTATCTATACTAGCAGATATACCCGTAGAACCAGCAAATGTTGTCTTTAAATATAAACTTAATGTAAGTGACACAGATGAAGTTAAATATTTCATGTAACTGAAAAGAAAACAAAGAAAAAAACATTTTGGAAGGAAAAAAAGAGCGCAATTCTATAAGTGAGCAGGGAAAAAAGTAATGAAAAATATCACAACAAAAAATGTATGACTGAGAGTTGTATCATGTTCCTCATGTGTTATAAAAACAAAAATAAAACAAAACACCAAATTGCATAGGTATGGATGAACTTAGTCCATTGTATAAACTTTCCAATTACACAGAAGTGAAATCCTCATCATCTTTGCAGAGGGATGGAAAGGTTATTTGATAAGAGTGAAGGTCATCTTGTTTCTTGCTGGATTCCTCTTGGGCTTCTTTTAGTTCGTTTTCAACAGAACTAAAATCGTCATCATCTTCGTAGAGGGCTTGAAAGCTTGCCTGGGATGAGTCAAGGTCGAATTTGACCTTGGTGAATTTTTCTTGGGCCTTTTTTAGTTCTTGTTTAAAGCCATGGACTCTTTTAGTGAGATCGCGATTCTTGGCCATGAGCTTGTTTTTTTCTTCGTGGTGTTGCTCTTCCATCTTTTTCATGAATTGTTCTACTTCACTGATGACCTTGATCACATTTTGGATCTCTGCTTCTGGCGTGTATTGTCTGTATGTTGTGCGCGTACATATTCCAATGATTTCTTGAAGTGATTTAGTAATGACTTCTTTCGGTGTGATCTCCATGTTTCTGATGAAAAGATAAAGAGGAAATACATGTAACTTTAAAGGTGTAAGTTATTTGCTGCCAGAGTCATTTCATAACAAAATGGCATTTTAAATTACACTGTACAATCAGATAGTTATGTGAAGAAGATCTATGAAAGAATTTCATGGTACACAACGTTATCAGTGTAGAAACCATCTTTTTCAGGGAATTGGCCATTCCTTGTGAGTATTTTGATGTTTTTCTTGTCGCCAACCCGACTCATCACAACATACAGTTGACCATGGGAGAAGAAGTATTTTGACAGGTAAAGCCCAACTTTTTATAGGGGTTGTCCCTGTGATTTATTGGCTGTCATGGCAAAACATGGTTTGATTGGAAATTGGCGTCTCTGCATTTTGAATGGAAGAGTTGTGTCTGTAGGTGAGATGGGAATTCTAGGAATGAAAATGTGCCTTCCTGCATGGACACCCATAGCAACAGTTGCTTCAATCACATGGTCATGCATGCTGTTGATCACGTATTTTTTTCCATTACAGTGGCCATTTGCAGGATCAAGATTTCTCAGAAGCATGATTGGACACTTTTCTTTCAGACAAAGAATGTGTGGCGGCATCCCTGAAGATAGTGTATTGAGGAACTCCACTGGGTATTGCTGGTGGTTCTCACAATTTAGGAGCTTGTCAGAGCTAATGTACTTTCTGGGTTGACCTGGAAACCTGTCGATCATGATATTGTTTACATCATCTGTAGCCTGGTTTGTTGGGCATAGTATCCCACGTGAAGAGAGCCACTGTGGAGAAGCATAATCTCTGTCAAGCGAGTCAAACACAAAGTGACACAGCTCAGTGAGTTTCCCTCCTTCAATAAGCATGTCTGCATCAAGTCTTATCTGGTGTTTACCAAGTTCTTTTTCCACAGGGATAGTGCCTTCACCAATAGACAGCAGTGTGTCAGCATACCTGTGACCTCCACTTAACTGAACTCTCATGTTGGTTACGAGTTTCATGACTGTGACATCCTGCCAGAGTGAAGAAGTTTTAAGACATGCATCAATGATTTCTGGTCGACTGCCCCAGCGAAGAACAGGAAGAATTTCTGTAAAGGATGCCTTCAAAAGTGCGATCATTTTCTCGGATGTCTATGAATGTTCTGTTAACAGCCTTATAGACTTTGCGGTTGGCCATCGTGACCTCATCGACAACCAAAAGACTGGAGCGTCGAATGAGTTGTGCTGTTGTCTCAGAGCTCAAACTGTCAATATTAAATTTACGCTCCGATAGCGTTCAGTAGAACTATGCGCCCATCTGCATAGCACTAGAAGTGACGTTGCACCAGTACCGGAACCGGAACCGGAACCTCGCTGGCTAAAAGCGTTCTGTCTCTAACGCCACGTACAGATGCGTTAGGGGTTTGTCACTTGAGCTAAATCCTAATTACCTATACACGGTGTTTGCACGATAGTTAATTAACTTTTTTTCGATCTCTGTAGCTACCACCAAGGACTCAGGTGAATTCCAGCTGTACGGATCGCCGTACAACACCACCGACACTATGTTTACGGACAGCACCACCGAACTAAGCGATCTCGCCTCCAACGCCACCTGGTACGAGGATTTCCGATACTTCGACAACGGCGAATTCGTTCGAGCATTGAATGAAACCGATCCCGAAGATGCCGTGCTGGATCGGCCAAGCAATCAATCGGTCTGCTGGCGGTTCTAGCCATCTCTGTCGCTGCTTGGTTTATCAAATAAACGGCCTGTGCGTGCAGCGGCAACGAGAGACATTGCGATCGCAGAATATTTTAATATCGATACAGCATTTTACACGCGCGCGAACGTTGGACGTGGTGTAGCAGTAGCGTTAAACCCATTTTTACACAGATCTATAAGATGGATAATTTTAACTGAGAGGTCAGATTCGTAGTAGGCTTAGATTAAAAGTGAGCGATTAATTAGATGTAGTTTGTCGGTGCAAAATCAGCGTTATAATTAATTTGATATAAATTGCTATTTGTACATAATGTAAACTGCGTGGTCTGTTGATTTATTAGTCTCTGGACATTATGTGATCTATATAACGGAATCATGCGAATTTATATTACAAAATTTGTCAAGTCTTTAACCACAAAAACGGTCATCTGATTAATAGAATACTGACACATATCTTTGATCTTCATAGATATATAGCTTAGGGTGGTAGAGATTCTAGGATTAACTGCTTCGTACATAGGCCTATTAGATCACGATAGAGAATATACCTAGAATGGCAATAACGTATGAAGCATAATTTATATCATTAAAATCGGAAAACAATATTAAAATATTTGACGATGTTATTCATTCTTTAACATATTTATCTATAGATGAGCCCAGACGCTCTGCGGCTCTTGTTCTACTCGCCAAATTTCTTATGAGTTCAGTTCGTGTGCACTATAAAATCCAGCCATCGCTAATGATAGCTTTATCGCACCTGTCATTTCACGTTGATTCACCCGATGAACTCATGTCTACCTGCCCACCCACCGCCATCCCGCAACCCCGGCTCGGTCACGTAGCCCCAACTGTTGACTATTCTTATCAAGCGGGCAAACATCTGCGTTTACGACTAAAAAATCAGCTGCAATGATATGCTTATAGAGTGTGCGTATGCGCGCGTCCCCTATGCGCAATACAAAATATCAACGATAGCTAAAAATAATAAAATATCCAGCCAAATGAGAAGGGAAAAAACCTTGTTTATACGTATACCCTCATTATACCTTTACAAAAAGCATTGGCTGTGGCTACGGGTACGGCAGCCGTATCATAATGTTTCGAGGCTGGAGGTACGGCAGTCCATCCGCTTTCATACTTAACGAGACAAAGATGGAGGCGGGTGGCGCCAAATTTCGAAATAACGCCTTGGGAAATAAATTCACGATTTGAGAGTTTAGATGAGCTAGTGTGGAGATTTCGGGGGTGTGTAACTTACAGGAGTAGTAGACTAGATCAGGATGGACAGACTGAACTCACAGTATAGAGAGAATAACCATATATATATAGACTAAAGGCAGGATAAAATATAGACAGCATGTAAATATCAACGCCTGGGCGCGGCCATCTTGACATCATGCTATCACTGCTGGTGCTGCTGCCTGTCGGGGGAAAACAAGGAATAGTTACTTAGGCATGATTTGCCTGGGATGATGCAATCGCCGTGCCCGGCACGGGTTACCTAAGATAATGTAATAATCCAGCAACGGCTTGCGCCAGAAGGGTGAAACGATTGCACCACAGTGATTGCGTCAGCGAACGAAATCTGCGCGCCTGCTATAGGTATATAGGGCGCGCCGAACAGAGCAGAGTTAGAGTGTGTTGCTTTTCAGGTTAGGTCTAGGTAGGAAGAAGAAGAAGAAGAAGGAGAAGAAGAAGAAGGAGAGGAAGCAGCCGAGGACGAAGAGAAAGAGGGAGTGTGTTATTTTTCAGGGCTAGGTTTAGGAAGAAGAAGAAGGAGAAGAGGAAGCAGAGGACGAAGAGAAAGAGGAAGAGGGTGTTGCTTTTCAGGTTAGGTTTAGGTAGGAAGAAGAAGAAGAAGAAGAAGAAGAAGAAGAAGAAGAAGAAGGAGAAGCAGCCGAGGACGAAGAGAAAGAGAGACAGAGCGTTACTTTTCTTTCTTTAGACGAGATCGATAGAAGGACCGCTGCATATACGAATGCAGGGGAATCATTTGTACACTAGTAACACGCAATAAAAGCTATATAACCGTACCGTTAACCGAATCTCACTGTGTTCTGTTCGTTTGGTGCTACCTGTTATCTGCTACGTAAAGCGGATAATTAAGAATGTGTGTGATTGCGCGACAATGGTATAATTCGCGATAGTGAGTAGTTCGCGATATCGTATCGGTTGCGATATTGAGTAGTTGAGAGGTATAGTGTAGTTCGCGATGTCGAGGAAGTTGCGATGTTGGGTAGCTCGCCGCAGGGGGAGCTCACGGAAATGCGCGGCGGCGTATTATTAAGGAATTGCGGCGGTACGCGATATGGTGTGAGGGAAGTGAGGTAGAAAGGAGGAAAGTTAGGTTTGTCTATATTAAAGTTATGCTAGTTTGTAAAGGGTGCGATAAGCGGAATTTCGCGGGCGCGAGATGCGCGCGTCAAGAAGTAATGCGAGGAAGGAGAGGCGTTGGAAACTGTCGGCAATAATAGGTGAAAGAGAGTATAGAAACATTAAGAATTTGGTAGTAAATATATTTCGTATTTAGTTAGCATTATATTTTATTGAAACGCTTCAAGTGCCTGTGGTTGATAGTGCGCGTGTAGGCACGAACAGCCATCGCGTCCACGTGCGGACCGGCGTGTATAATAAATGACCTATATGATATATCTTACAAGAACTGTACGGCTGTCATCTTATCTAGCATGACCTAGTCGAACCTGGGTGGGGGAGTAACACCCCCTCCCTCAACCCTGTCCTAGCCTGCGCGGAGGCCGTAGGGTCTGCCCGAACTGGGCTCGGCCGACCCCTGGCAGCGGAGGGCGCTGCGGGCCAGGCACGACGAATAGCGAGGGGGCAAGGACAGAGGGACGAACGTTACACATGGATAGATAGATTTTTTGGGTATTTCCATTTCAACCAAGCGGTCACCAACTGAGTAACGCCACTGATTTCTCCGGGCAATGCCGGGTATCCCGCTAGTACTACTACGCTCTTTGCCAATATTTCATTTTACAGTGAATTGGTGCGTAACTAACAAATTAGACATGGAGAGGTGCAGGGAGATGAAGTTATTCGCCGAGGAGAAGTATATCATGCCAAACATCGATTGCGTTAAGGTAGAAATATCTGAGACCGCTTACGTTTTATTAAAGTAAAACTTGCGATATTTCCACACGTCAGTAACGTTTCAGTTCAGCAAAACTCTTGAAAATATCATCTCTTCACGCAGAATATATACATAATTCTCACTTCGTGCACAAATGGTTTACACTCGTGATTTTTCATGCGTCAAATACGTCATTTCGTCCGCAAGAGAGATTATACTACATCAGACCTGAAAATAAAACAGATCCATAGAGTATGTAATTCCGTTTTCCAGCGCGAACATGTCTTCGGCTGCATGCGGGCGATCGAGGATATGGAAGCAGACCTCATCAAGCTACGGCCGGAGGAGGTGTATATTGCTGCGACGCGGTATATGATGGAACCAATAACGAGAGAAGTTTTTAATGGTAATTACGTGTGATCGCGTACTGTTCAGTTACTCCCCTTGGGCGACGACTGAACATATATCACTCGTCCTATCTGCCGAAACACATGACGCGTTGGTGGTATTTTTTTGTTTTCAACAAATGAAGCGAAGAATTTGGATTTCAATGGCAAGTTTTAGCGGATGAAAGGTTTTGTGTGTGTGTGTGTGTGTGTGCTGGTGTCAGTACGGTGTACGTCAAAGCAGAGTGAAAGTGAAAGTGAAAGCAGGGTGATTGTAAGACTTTAAATCTGAGATGTAGCGCCATCTATTGAGTAATAAGTTTTTTAATTTTTAACTTTTTAACTTTTTTAAATTTTTTAAGTTTTTGTCTCAGCCAGAACCACCTTCAAGACGTGGTGATTCTGAATATATCTTCAGTTACCGCGATTGAGTAAAAAATCACGGAGAAAAGCGAGGTCAAACAAACACACACACACACACACAAGATTAGCCTCTTTATAGTAATAGTCCAGTTGCCAAAATGTTGACCCTGCAATGTTAATTACTCTAAACTTTTTTTTATGGAAATGTGTTCTATATAGTTAGGAGAGCTGATTTAGCTTGGTTGCTACCTGTGCAACGTTGAGCATTTCTTGGAATTCAAGATGGCCGCCGCCGTCGATCTTGGATTTTGGTCAATTTACAATTTGTGATTTCGATGCTCTAGAGTGTCATGCAATACCTCTTTTTAAGGGTTTTCGAGGGCAGGGAGTTCATTTCTGGAGTTATTTTTTAGATAATGGGGTCAATGTTAAGGTCAAAATGACGGTCAACGGTCAAAATGACGGTCAACGGTCAAAATAAGACACTTTAATGTAAATTCACTGTTCATAGATAGTATATATAGGCTGACAACTACGACTTGAACATTACGAGACCAAATGGGATGAAAACCACCCACACCATGGTCATGGAGTTCACCCAGCATCCTGCCGGCATCATCGAGACAGGAAACATTGGTGTGATGCAGCTCACGATCCCTCGAGTCAAGAAACACGAGGCATTCTCTCAGCGACTCATAGCCAATCAGGCTATACAGCTGCAGCACTACACAGGACCTTCCAAGCTGAATCCACCTCTGATTCCAATGAAAGCTCTGTCCGCAGAAGAGTCACAGCTTCAATCCGATGCAGTCAGTTTCAGTCAGCAGCGAGACGCAGCCTGGCTGTCGCAAGTCCATGAGAGTGACAAGCCTGTCGAGTGGGCGGGCTTCAATGCTCAGCAAGACCGACTAGTGGCGGGCTCTGCCCATAAGCCCAAGACACTGGTGGTGTTTGGACCGATGATCGATTCACCACCTGCTCACCCAGACACCGTTCTGACTACGCTATGACCTTCACTCCAGCTCTCATTTCATCATTGTCATTGACAGCATCCAACAATCCTTTGTATTTATCGGCTCTGATAGTACTTTGATTGTTTCGAACCCATCTCAGTCGCTCAGATTCAGCCTTAGCAAAGGCATCTGTTGCATATTGGTGTGTGAGTCGTCTAGATTTCATGATAACGTTGTCTGTGTTGGAACGTATTTGGAGTTTGTACTTGTAAAATTGTGTGGGGAAAATGTGGCCTGGGGCCAAAGCATGTTGGATCTTCTCCCAATATCCATCTGTTCCATGTGGAAACAGCAATATGTAGTGCAGTGGGTCATAACTACGGTGTGTTAAATTGATTCTTTGTATGTGACCACCTCTTGTTTGTAGGATGACATACTTATGATGTCCCTGTTCACCTGGCATGATGACTGCCACTTCACAGTCTGTAAGTAAATTGTAGCGCCGGGCATGTTTACTGAATGGTTTCTTTTCAGCACTGAACACCAGAGTTGCCTCAGGATGGTTATCTGCAAACTCAATTGCTGATTTGAAAGAAGAGACATAGGGATTGGCTCTGTGCAGGCAGTTCTGGAGAGAAGTGAAAACATCAGGATGTAAATGTGAATTGTGATGCAGTCTGTTTTGCAGCTCATGCTCTGTATCATGGAAATAGATTTGGGCAGATTTTGGGTAATCTCCATTTGTTGGCATTAGGAAACCAATTCTGTGGTAGACTTTTCCCTGGAATTTGAAGGTGGGACTGAATCCAGTCATGCTTTATTGACTACATCCGAGAGAAGCTAAAGCTAGGGCATTGTTGTATGACCGCAGGTTGTCAAGGACTGTTGATCGACTAGCCTTATAAATCTGGTGTATTTTATGTGGAGCTGGTGGTGCAACGGGCAACTTCATCTTTCCCTTTTCACAATAAAATCCGAGTCTCTCTTCTTTCCAGCGGTAGGCACTGCAAAATTTACATTCATTTCCAGCGTAATACAAACATGGTTGTTCATGGTGACATTGGGTAATGAAAAATTCATCCTCCATAAAATACTGAGTGTCTTTTATAACACCCAATTTTTTGTTAGAACGTATTGCTTTTAGTGTCTTTTGTGTCCTGTCTCTTTGACGTTGGGCTTAAAGTTGCAGTTCTCTTTCCTCTGTTGTGCATCCAGGAGATCGGAGACAGCAACCAATTCCGCCTGGTCTGCACCGACGATACCTCTGGAGACACCAACCAACCGGTACGTTGGATATTTGGAATTTCTTCGAATGTGTTTTTGACACGTACTGCGGGCAGTAATATCACCAAGAATCGACGCGTTTACAATCTACAGCAGACGCGAAGGTAACAATCGGTAGCAAAAGAATATGGCCAAAATCAGATTGGTAGCAAACATGAATCACAACGACACTGCGCAGTAGTATGAAGAATCGGTAAATGATGGAGAAGACTAGGCAGACGAGATGTGTAAGACCCGCGTGCTTGACCGACTTGTTCATAGCTTCGCAGATTAGTATACCAGCGTCAATGATGTATTGCACACGGATGAATTTTGCATTTGATTTAGCTTACGCACGTCGACAACTGCAACTGGGGACGCTACCCGACCCATCATATCATGACGTATCAGTCACGTGGACAGAAGAAGGCAATAGGAGACGCCTTAACGAATCTATATTATTCCGCCAAGGTAGTAATAGTTACACGGCTTTTTATGCACACGTAGGAATGCTGCACGCCATTCTGTAAGACATTTACTCAACATTTTGTTATATTTTTAGACGTTTCTTCCTGTTTACTTACTGTTAACCTTACAAGAGGTATTCTTGTGTCGAATTGTGATACACTTGGTGTCTGCATATGCTATATACACGTATTGAATACGACTTGTTTGTGGGAATCACGCGAGGATATAAAGAGAATCTGTCGTGTGCGGTGCGAGTAATTTTGTGATGCACGTAGTAGGTGTCAGATGAAAAAGAACAATATGATTATTAGCCACCTCGATTCGATGTGCAGAACTCAAGAGCATAAAATGTTCACTCGCCAAGTATATCGCTATTCGACATAATACGAGTAGATCTGTCTATTGAGGATGAGATATACGCGGATTAAATCTACATGTTAAATTATTGTGACCGCTTGCAAAAATGCAACTATATATATATGCAGCGAATCGCTAATTTAGCCGCTCGAGCGACATTTTACTGAGGCTCGTTGTCAGTCTAAACATTATAAATGCGGATGTCTATCATAAATCCAAACTGTCATGACTTTTGTACGACACTTCCCTTTAAACCCCTTGACTATTTCTGATGTATCTGACAACGTACTCCCTCCCTGCCGAACAGCGCGTATTCGTGCGGACGCGGTCGGCTGTACGCGGGGCAGTTAGCGGAGGCAGTCGCCGAGCACGATCTAAGCGACGTCTGTCACGGTTTTCATCACAGGGAACGAATCTGCCGTTCGTCACCGCCCTGCTAGCATCAAACGACAATGACAATCCCGTCGATTCGACCGGGAACCGACTGCCGGAGAGGCTCAGCAACGTCGTCCGGGACCGGGATGATGGGGTCCTCGACGATTTTCTCATCCAGATCAGCGACTACCTTTCCAAGCCGTTCATCGATGCCAACGAGAAGGACTACTGCCCGAGGTCCAACAACGAGAAGGAGATCAGCATATGCACGACGGCGTCGAAGCAGGATAAGCAGCAGTGCGAGGGCCTGCGCGACGCGCTCGCCGTGCAGTACGTCATGCCCAGCATCAAGTGCGTCGAGAACATCGACTTCAAGACCTGCCTGAGCCGCGTCGGCTTGGAGGGAGGTACCGACTACGCCATCATGGACGCCGGATGGGCGTATCAGGGCGGCAAGTGGCATCTCATAGACTTTGCGGTTGGCCATCGTGACCTCATCGACAACCAAAAGACTGGAGCGTCGAATGAGTTGTGCTGTTGTGCCTCTTTGATATGTTGCAGAAAGATGTGTCTGCCAGTGTCTCTATTGGTACTTTACACCTAGAGTGCAGTGTCCGCCCATTTGGTAAAAGTGTGGCTGCAATTCCACTTGTAGCTGTTGCCAGTGCTATTTTCTTCATACTGCGGACCTTTGCAAGGATGGTTGTTAGGACAAAGGTCTTCCCTGTATTTCCTGGTACATCAAGGGCAATGAGGAGGCCTGTATTATTGTTAACTGAGTCAACAGTCCGGTTGTAGACTTCTGTTTGTTCTCTGTTTATGAGGGGAACATTCTCCTAAAGAACTTGTTCCAGCTCCTGGATATTGTAGTCTGCTTTCTCACGAAGTTCCCTTGGTGCCATGCGTCTGATGAAACTAGGATCTGGTTTAAGTATATTCCTGTCTTCCATGTTGTAGCCATTTCTCTCAACATGCTGCTGTATTTCAAACAGAACCTGGTTGATGATTTCATCTGTGGGTAGCTGGACATCATGCTGGTGCAGCAGGTCTTCACTCAGAGTTTTGAGGTGACGGTTCCAAAAGGCCATAGGTTGTGATGGCGGAGTCCATATGAGGATTGTGGCAAAGACTTCACTGAGCTGAGGTCCAAACTTCACCAGTGCTACTTCTAACCACTTACCACTTTGTCTATTTCTGCGTCATCATCTAGCAGGCCAAGTTTCAGGCAGGCAGCAGCGAATGTCTTTTTTCTGATCATCGATTGTGCGTAAGTCAGCAAAGCTTGTAGCGCCTGGTTTATGGTGAAGCAGCATTCGCATGTAGTAGAGCTCAGACTGTCTTGGAGTGAAGCTGATTACAGGAATTCTGCTAATTATGTCGGACCATCCCTTGTCATTGCCGTGCTCTTGCTGGGTTTTCTTGACTTTTCTTTATTGTTTCACCCATTTGATATCCATTTCGAGGCCCGCTAAGCCAAGCATAAAGCGCGCGGGCAAGACGTCACACACACAGCTACGTTCATTGGCTAAAACAATCGAGTAGCGCAGTTAGGGATTTTAGGAATTATTTAATTTTAAGAAAAACTTCATTGTTCCATGAATGACGCACTCGTTCACTTCTGAAAGCGGGTAAAAATATCAAATTTTCCCACTTCGGTGCGAAATGCATCGGCCGGGCCTTTCATTATTTACGAAAAGCAAACAGTCTCGCCAAACACCTACACGCAGTAACGGGTCACGTCGTTGACGCCCCATTCATGCCCAGCAACGAAAAAAGCGAGGCTTATTCTGATTACGGAAATGCGAAAATGCAACAGAAAGACGTAGCGTAGTGCGCTAAACAGCGTGTTATTTTCGTATTTGTGCCAAACTCTATCGTAGGACACCGTTCTAGCCTAGCAGAATGCCCTAGTTCCTGAGATCGGCAATTTGGTGGTCCAATGAGTCCCCATATTTAAAAATATAAAACCCTGGTGCAGCGTAGGCTGTGATTGAAAGACACAAAGTGTCAATCCTCGGCGCGCCTCGGCATCATGGCCGCATCACGTCGAGTATGAGATATACGCGGATATATGCAGCGGATCGCTAATTTAGCCGCTCGAGCGACATTTTACTGGGGCTCGTTGTCAGTCTAAACATCATAAATGCTGATGTCTATCATAAATCCAAACTGTCATGACTTTTGCACGACACTTCCCTTCAAAACCCTCGACTATTTCTGACGTATCTGACAACGTACCCCCTCCCTGCCGAACAGCGCGTATTCGTGCGGACGCGTCGGCTGTACGCGGAGCGGCTAGCGGAGGCAGTCCCCAAGCACGATCTAATGCTAGGTTTACATTATGTTCCCGGCGGCCACGGCAGCCCCGTTTGCCCGAAACGTAGTGCGCCGTGGGATTTTTGGCCATTTTTAATCTGTATTCAAGTTTTGTTATAAGTTGAGTTAGGTCTTGCCAAGTTTTCTCACGGTCTATCACGGTATCCGTGACGGGCCGTGGGGGGAGGGCTGAGTCCCGGAGGCTCCAAGGCGCATTACGGTTCGGCCCGCGGTCTACCACGGATGCCAGTACGTTCCCTCCCGGCCCGTCACGTTCGGATGGGGTCCCTCACGTTTCTCACGTTCTGATCAAGGTCTGACACGTTTTTCACGTTTTGTCAAGGCTTTCTACGGATTAAACGTGGACGCCGGGCAGCTTTTGAGCACGTTTGTGCCCACGGTATAAAAAGAAGGCCTCCCAAGCAATAGCAATCATTGTATCCTGAGGTTTCAGTTCAGGGACCGGGTCAGCAGCAGCAGCAGCACGCTCCTCTTCTTGATCTGGCGGCGGTGAACGGCGAGGATCTTCAGGCTGCTCCTGCTTCTCTGGTGGTGGTGGTGCAGGGCGGGGGGCCTTTGTACGTCTTGGCTTCTTCGGTGGCTTAGCTTGGCCTTTTTTCTTCAAAGCTTTGTCTTCTCTCTTCGTATTGTAGATGCAGTAATGTGTCGTCGATTGAATTTGAATGAAACTCCCCTGCCTGGCCCGGCTTTTACATACTTCCTCCCAGACCGCACGCGCCGTGTCAGACTGTAGTAGAACGCAACGCGCCGGGCCCGTAGCCAACGCGTAGCACGCCCCACTACGGACCGCCTCCAAGTTTTGTTACGACCTATATTACGTACTGCCACGTTTTGTTGCGTTCACCCCGTTTTACTACGGCCTACTAGGTTTCTCATCCGCACCGTGACTGCCTTATGTCGGACCATCCCTTGTCATTGCCGTGCTCTTGCTGGGTTTTCTTGACTTTTCTTTATTGTTTCACCCATTTGCTGCTTTTCCAAATGTATTGGCGACAGATATCTGGATACAGAATGGCTTCAGCAAGTGGATCTGTAGCATTCTGTTGAAAATAAGCTGTCAGCTTTGTCTTTCGGGGTGGTTTATTGGCAACTTCCTGTGCCCGGTGTGGCTGAAAGAGAACAGTTTGTTCATCTTCCAGGTGAAGTGGAAGCTTGGTGACTGGTGGGTATTTGTTCAAAATATTGAACTCGTACAGACGCCAATATGCTTCTGAAGCACCAACATATCGGGCCGTTACATATCTCTCTATTTCATCGTTTGTGATGTCCTTTTCTTGTCCATTTGCCAGCCTTACCATGACTCGGTCTGAGCCTTTGCAAGTGTACTTGTACAAATATTTGACACAGCTGACACTGATGACAACTTCTACATTGATGTGCGCATTGTACTTTAGACTCAGGAATGGGTTATATGGCACAATCCAGCGGTTGTCTGCTGTGAACTTTTGTCGTGTGACCTTCAATCCATGTGTCTGACCACCATGTTCTTGTGATATTCTTCTGTAGTGTGGGTAAGTGTCATCAGTAACAACAGTACTGTTTGGGGAAGTTTTTTTGGCAGACCTTGTCTCGATCTGTAGTATCCATGCATGGGCTGTTTGGAGTGACTTGGCCACAAGGGCCATGGATCATGTGCCTTGTGACTATAGCGTATAGTCTGGGATTTGCTAGTGGATCTGGTATTTCTGCAGAGATCATTTTGTTGATGTCTGATGGCGTCCTTGGTTTGTCAGCATCATACATGATCAGTAAGATGTGACAGTGAGGAAGGCCTCTTTTCTGATCTTCCTTCATTGCAGTGTAGGCTCTGACCTTTCCGAGAACATCGTTTTTCACCAAGTCACAAAGCAGAGATTGGAGCTTGATGTTGACCATCAAAGAGAGACGCGTTGATTTCAGGCCAGCGTGGGTTGCAAGTAAAGGTAATAAAGAAATCAGGCTTTCTAAACTTCCTCACTATAGCCATTGCATCCTGAAATGCTTCTGCATACCAACGTGGGCTACCATAGAATGTGGGTGGGAGGATGACCTTCACTCCAGCTCTCATTTCATCATTGTCATTGACAGCATCCAACAATCCTTTGTATTTATCGGCTCTGATAGTACTTTGATTGTTTCGAACCCATCTCAGACGCTGAGATTCAGCCTTAGCAAAGGCATCTGTTGCATATTGTTGTGTGAGTCGCCTAGATTTCATGATGAAGTTGTCTGTGTTGGAACGTATTTGGAGTTTGTACTTGTAAAATTGTGTGGGGGAAATGTGGCCTGGGCCCAAAGCATGTTGGATGTTTACCCTATATCCATCTGTTCCATGTGAAAACAGCAGTATGTAGTGCAGTGGGTCATAACTACGGTGCGTTGAATTGATTCTTTGTATGTGACCACCTCTTGTTTGTAGGATGACATCGTTATGATATCCTTGTTCACCTGGCATGATGACTGCCACTTCACAGCTTGTAGGTAAATTGTAGCGCCGGGCATGTTCACTGGATGGTTTCTTTTCAGCACTGAGCACCAGCTTTGCCTCAGGATGGTTATCTGCAAACTCAATTGCTGATTTGAAAGAAAGGACATGGGGATTGACTCTGTGCAGGCAGTTCTGGAGAGAAGTCAGAACATCAGGATGTAAATGTGAATTGTGATGCAGTCTGTTTTGCAGCTCATGCTCTGTATCATGGAAATAGATTTGGGCAAATTTTGGGTGATCTCCATCTGTTGGCATTAGGGAACCAATTCTGTGGTAGACTTTTCCCTGAATTTTGAAAGTGGGACTGAATCCAGGCATGCTTTGTTGACTACATCCGAGTGAAGCTAAAGCTAGGGCATTGTTGTATGACCGCAGGTTGTGAAGGACTGTTGATCGACTAGCCTTATAAATCTGTTGTATTTCATGTGGAGCTGGTGGTGCAACGGGCAACTTGATCTTTCCATTTTCACAACAAACCCCGTTTCTCTCTTCTTTCCAGCGGTAGGCACTGCAAAATTCACATTTATTTCCAGCGTTATACAAACATGGTTGTTCATGGTGACATTGGGTAATGAAAAATTCATCCTCCATAAAATACTGAGTGTTTTTTATAACACCCAATTTTTTGTTAGAACGTATTGCTTTTAGTGTCTTTTGTGTCCTGTCTCTTTGACGTTGGGCTTGAAGTTGCAGTTCTCTTTCCTCTGTTGTCTGTGTACATCTTGTCTGACGCTGTCTTTCTGTATTTTGTACCTGACGCTGTTCTCTGTGCTGTGTTGTCTCTGTATACCTGGTATGTCGCCTTCTCTGTCTTTCTGTTGCCTGCCGAAGTTGTTGTTGCTGTGCTGTTTCCCTGGCCAGTACATTATGCTGCCTTGCTCGCTGATCAGCACTCTGGACAGCACAGCTACATCTGTAAAAGCTTGTTTTACATTGCGGTCCATTACACGAAGCAAGCTCAGTTAATATCCAGGAGAAGAGAATCAGTAAGAATCTGTGTACATGTAGAAAAGAAATGGAGAGTTGCTTGCACCAGCAATAGGAATTAATGAAAACGTTGAAAATTCATATCCTTTGATTGGAATATAAGAATTTGCGGAAATTGTCACTACAGTTTTTTCTTCAGCATACACTGACTGCAAATGGCATCTGCAATGAATACCCCTTTGATTACAACATGCTCAGTGACCATAATGGTATATGTACTATGTTGTAACTCGAAGAAAATACAGTGTAGGCAGTGCTTCCACTTTCAGAGGGAATTTTCCAGAAATTGCTTGTGATTTTCCACCATTTTAAAGGAATTTTTGAAGGAAATTGTAGAAGTTCAGGAAATTTAAGGAAATTAAATTTTCATGTTTTGAATTGCCGTAGATTATGTATAATATTTTTTACGCGCGTGGATATTTGCAAATTAATTAGACTAATCGCGCTTCAATAGACTCAAAATTCACAGAGATTCAGGGGTAAGAATTATAGAATTATAGAAATATTTATAGAATTATAGAATTATTATTATAGAATTATAGAATTATTATAGAATGTTTTGAATTGCCGTATATTATGTATAATATTTTTTACGCGCGTGGATATTTGCAAATTAATTAGACTAATTGCTCTGCTGCTACTGCTACTACTACTGCTACTGCTACTGCTACTATTGCTGTTAATTGCTGCTGTTACTGGTGCCATAGTTGCTGTTGCTGCTGTTGCCGCTGTTGCTGCGGGGTGGACACGTCAGCGCTTGACATGTCGACATGGAGACTCGCATGACAAATCACTTTTATATGGGCGAATATTGCACGCGCCGACGGGCCGCGGTGACAGATAATGGATCACGGTGACCTATATGGGACCAGTTTCCCGCCGCCGAACCGCGCGTATATACGGCGACCGCATATCGGCCGTTGCCATTGTCGCTGGGTTTTGCCATTACCAAAACACCGCCCCCTCGGCCATCCTGCACCATCATAAATTGCCGGGCCGATCGGGGAGAGTGAGAAAGAAAGAGAGAGAGAGGGGAGAGAGAGGGAGAGAGAGGGAGAGAAAGGGAGAGAGAGAGGGGGAGAGGGAGAGAGAGGGAGAGAGAGAGGGGAGAGGGAGAGAGAGGGAACGATAGAGAAGGGGTGGGGAAGAGAGGGAGAGAGAGGGAGAGAGAGAGAGCGCGCGCGCGCGAGAGAGAGAGAGAGAGAGAGAGAGAGAGAGATGAAAGAGAGAGTGAAATTGAGAGAGAGATGATAAAGAAAGGGTATGCGCGAAAGAAAGAGCGAGCAGGTGATTAAGTGAGTGAGTGAGTGGGTGAGTGAGTGAGTGAGTGAGTGAGTGAGTGAGTGAGTGAGTGAGTGAGTGAGTGTACGTGTGAGTGAGCGAGTGATTAAGGGAGTGAGTGAATGAGTGAGTGAGTGAATGAGTGAGTGAGTGAGTGAGTGAGTGAGTGAGTGAGTGAGTGAGTGAGTGAGTGAGTGAGTGAGTGAGTAAGGGAGTAAGTGAGTGAGTGAGTGAGTGAGTGAATGAGTGAGTGAGTGAGTGAGTGAGTGAGTGAGTGAGTGAGTGAGTGAGTGAGTGAGTGAGTGAGTGAGTAAATGTACGTGTGAGTGAGCGAGTGAGTGAGTGAGTGAGTGAGTGAGTGAGTGAGTGAGTGAGTGAGTGAGTGAGTGAGTGAGTGAGTGAGTAAGTCGACCAGATCGGGCAATTTCAACATTCAGGAGTTAAAGAGTGAGTCCCTTTCATCGCGAATACTCTAGCGACGGGCGTTTTCGATGCGTCTATGCGAATTTTTTTATTGTTTTGTTTCGATTGTTTCGTTTCAATTCGTTTGTCCATCTGCAGGCTAATGCTGTCATTCACGAATTTCTCGTCATTTCGTGACCATTCTTGATCTCGCGTTTATTGCGTAGTTGTCAGCCCGTCTCAATACTTACCCTTGCGTTGTCGCAGATAAGAAGGTCTGCGCGCCGTTCATTGGCAGTGCTGCGGGCTGGCTGCAGCCGGGAAGACTGCTGAGAGACGTGGGACACTTCAGCCTCCCTGACTGCCAGCTAGACGAGAAGATGGCCGCCTTCTTCTCCGGCGGCTGCGTACCGGGAGCGACCAACGGAAATCTGGTCAATCATTGCCTCAACGGAGGCATGATGACCCATGACGAGCAGTATTTCGGCTTTGCTGGTGCTTTCAGGTAAGACTATCGCGATTTCTGGGGTCGTCCGTACGAATGTGTGTATACATAATGATTATTAATTGACGCACACTACGCGTTCACGGAGGTGCCAAATTCCAATTGATAAATCAACGTCGATTATCGGTCGCTACATTACTGTAGATCTGCCCCAAGGTTTGTTGGGTAATTTTTTTATGCATTCCTTCAAGTATGTACATTTTTTCGCTTTAACTGCTATGAAATGGAAGTCTTGCTAAAAATGTATGAATATGGTATTCTTCCTAAGTACATGCATTCATCTGTATACTTTTCCCTTCTCTCTCTCTTTCTCTCTTTCTCTCTCTCTCTTTCTCTCTGTCTTCTTTATCATCGTTTTCATCGTTTTCTTTCCCACTCCTTCTCTTTCATCCTACACAGGCGCATACACGCACGTAAATGCATGCACTGAATAACCGTGAGGCAAGCGTTTGACAGCTTGTGACACAACCAATACGGTTTACGTTCATAGGGGACTGGTCGAGGATGCGTGCGATGTAGCTTTCCTCAAGGACACGACAGTCGACGAGAACGTCGATGGCAGAAACCAAGATGATTGGGCAAAGAATTTGATTAAAAGCGACTACAAGTACCTTTGCCGGTATGCTGTTATCTTGGGCAATGCTTTCACCGCGGAACGCAGAAAATTTCAAGATGGCGCGCTCAATACTTGTCGACTCACTCGTCGAAGCACTAACTTACTGGTATATGCTTACATCTAGGGACGGCGGCGTCAGAGATACGGGTGCTGATTGCAACGCCGGTGTGACGCCGAGCAATCGCCTGCTGACGTTTGATCAGAAGTCGTACGAAGACAGGTGGATCATGATAGATCTGCTGAAGACGGCGCACGACTACTACTACAGTAAGCACAGCTTGCTGCTGTCACAAAGCCTGATGCTTCCCGCCTGATGCTCCACGCATGTAACGTTTCCCTCTCTCCGCCCACATCCTTCACCTGTTATAAGCGCAGCTTGCCACTGTCACATAAGCTGGTGCTTCTTAGCTCCACATACGCCACCCTCCTTTTCCCGCCTACATTATTTGCTGCACCTGCTTTGAGGGCAGCTTCAGCGTGCCGTGGAAGCATCCCAAGTAATGTTGATGAACAGATCAAGAGAAACTGTTAGATTCCTACGGCGCGACACTCGGCGAAGGTTAACTGTGAGGGTGGGAACGGTCGTTTCTCTGGGATTGGATCACATCTGGGAAGCAGGAAATACCTGATGAATTAATAATGATTTGAGGATAGACGTCAACCGGAAACCTCAAAACGGAACTGCGATTTTAATTAACCGGGATCTGGGAAATGGCACATTTTTTACATGAAAAACCTAGCATAGACTTCCCTCCCCCTGCTTTTACTAACGTTTAATGCTCATGCGGTGACAAATTTAACACCCCGCTCTGAGTTTACATTTATTCTGAGTTGGTGCGTTTTATGCCTAATTTTAAACACTAGCCTACTTACCTGCATGGTAAATCCTAATTACCTATACACGGTGTTTGCACGATAGTTAATTAACTTCGATTCTAATATTCGATTTCTGTAGCTACCACCAAAGACTCAGGTGAATTCCAGCTGTACGGATCGCCGTACTATACCACTGACACCATGTTTACGGACAGCACCACCGAACTAAGCGAGCTCGCCTCCAACGCCACCTGGTACGAGGATTTCCGATACTTCGACAACGGCGAATTCGTTCGAGCATTGAATGAAACCGATCCCGAAGACTGCCGAGACGCAGACGAAGACGCAGACGAACACATACACGCACACACACACACACACATACATACACACATACACACACACACCCACGCCCACACCCACACACACACACACTCACACACAAACGAGCACGGTTCAGACTAACGTCACAGGTTAAAATGCTGCGATTCAATTCAAATCTAACCATTGATGAAAAATTTGATTAACTATAGGCCTATATTATTAATGTAAGAATATTAAATAGATATTAACAAAAGCGTATAAAGAGAGCTAGCGTACAACGGTGAAATGCTGAAACCATGTTGCAGTATTAGTCGAATTAATAAACTTTCTCCACAAACAAGATTCTTTGTGGTATTATTGATCAGCTGTCATACCTTGTTAATATAAAACAAACCGCTTGTTCCTACGATGCTCCTACGCTGAGATAATGAGCGGTGAAAATCTTGTATTTTCGCCGAAACCCGACTCGAGATCAGTGTGTACTGCGACTGTCTCTCGTTTTGTGGCCAGTGTGTTGCTTCCGGTCGTCGGTCACCAAATGTAACGATGTACTTGGCGTGACGTATAGCGGGTACCGGGTAATGATTGACGGTAGTGCAAAACGCAAAGCAAACACC